>NC_092046.1:91941965-92103011 GCF_003086295.3 Arachis hypogaea | reverse complement strand
ATATTGTTACTTACTACATAAGCTCATTTTGCCCTGACTCCAACACCAAAATGCATCAAGTCTGCAAATCAAAATCTCCATCATACATCAAAATAACAAAAACTCATGAATTTGCATCAAAATCTCATGTTGAATGATTTAAGACAAGCATGACTATTGGCCCAAATGATACTTAAGGCTCAAGAAAATGCATAAAACAACTAAAAATAAAAGAAAAAAGGCTAGTGAAACTAGCCTAAGATGCCTTGGCATCACAACACCAAACTTAATCCTTGCTTGTCCCCAAGCAAGTTCTGAATTATTGAGAAGAAAGAATGAAACAGAAAGTAAATTCATTAGCCATATCAGTAAGTAATTGACATTGATTAATGGGGTGTTCATGCAGAAAGTTGTTGCAGCATCACTTTATTGTTTCTTAGGTAAGAATGTCACTTTTTATGTTCCACTAAAACACTGCTATGGCCTCTTGTTATTCACATATCCTTGGCAAGTTACTTTTCTTTGTTTTTCTTTTTCTTTGAGCTTATTTGCTCCTTGTTGCTCAGTGTCATGTGTTGCACAAGCCTTTGGCATTTCTTTTTCTTATCAGTGCACTACACATATCCACTACAGGCATTTTAGTTCACATTTCTTCTGAGACATTGGTACCCAGCACCTCTTTGTGTGACTAAATGTTTTGTATTTAGGTTGCTCTTGATAATGGACTTTTGGTTGATAATCCCGGGTTAGTTAACCCAAGTTACCAAGTGTTGAAACACTCCTCAGAACCTATTCATCCAAGCATATCCTTAATACATAAACACCACAGGCATTTGTCTCAGAAGTTCAAACCATTGGTGCCTAGCTTATTTTCTCAATTTTTTTGCTTTTTGGTTGCCCTTTTTCAGTGGCTTTTCTTCTTCTTCTTCTTTCTTTTCATGGCAAAGACATTTATTCATCAAGATCCATAGACAGCATCCTAATTCCACTAAAAGTGACAATTCTAACTTTATTTCTTAGTGAGCTGACTATTCAATCAAACATGCATACCACCACTTAATCTTATTTGATTTCTTACTAAATGGAATTGAGTTACTTTTGTTCAAACTTTTCTTTATTTTTTTTGAAACAGAACAAGCATGCAAGCATACATTTAAGCAAGTGAAGTTTATCCAGACACTTAGACTATCACTTATTTGGAATTAAACAAACAGACAAACAAAAACTGCAATGACTCAAACTTAAAGCAGGGGTGCATGCAAACTTCCAATATCAGCAATTCAAAGTACAAAGCAATTAAGTAACAATACAACCTTTTATCATCTTCTTTGTTGTTCATCATCCTTCCTAGCCTTGGTGTTCTCTTTGATGATGATGTATATTCCTTCCATGAGATTGATTGTCTTCCTGCAAAGCTATTAGAAGTTGCTTGTTCCCCAAGCACTTTGAGAATTGGTTAGCATGCATGGATGTTTGTAGGCCTCTGAACTTAGATTGGTGTGTGAACACCAAACTTAGTTCCTTGCCATATGCAGCAATTTGGATCATATGCAGAAAACCTCATGTGCTTTTATTAAGAAAATAACTATGAACTAGAAAAAGAAACTATGAACTAGAAATTAAACTATTGTTTAAGTAGTTTCCCTGATTGGTTGGAGCTAGTGACTAGTCATGCTGAGGTAGAAATGTGCTTTTAATGAAGTTTTTGGTGGAACACCAAACTTAGAATCTCACATTCACCCTTGAATTGTTTTGGTGTGCAACACCAAACTTAGCTCCTTGCAATACAGATAAATCTACTTAACTCTTTTATTGAAATAACTAGAAAAGAAAAACTACCTTTGGTTGGGTTGCCTCCCAACAAGCGCTTCTTTAACGTCATTAGCTTGACATGCTGTTCCTGACTTTCTTCCTCTTCCTCCAGTTTGTTAAGAGGAATGACTTCAAGTGGATAAAGGAGCTAGTTAGTGCCCCTTGTTGTGAATGCTTCTTTCCAGCAAGCTTTCCCTTGTGATTGGCTTGAGTGAACTTGCTTGTTGGCTCAGGAGTTGGATTGTTCTTCGACCTTCTCTTCTTCATGGATATGGTCCTTTGTTTCTCGGTCACAATCCTCATTTTGGTGCTTGTTTCTACTGCCTTCACATCCTTGATCTCAGAACTTGGTTGTTGTTGGACAGTTGGAGTATCCTGTTCATCAAAAGCTTCCTGAATTTGTGGTTCAATGAACCCTTCCTCTTTGCAACTCTCTGTGTCATTGGAGTGTGATCTCCCTTGATTGACTTTCTCCCTTTCTTGTTCTTCTGATTCCTCCCTTGGGTTTGCCATGGTATCACTAGAAGAATTGTGGGTAGGGATTTGCTTTGATAGATATCCAATTTGTGCTTCTAGCTTTTGAATGGCAGCACCTTGATTTTGTAAGTTGGATATCACTTCTTCCTTAAAGCCTTTCAAATCGGCCACATCTCTGCCCATAGTTGCAAGCATTCCTTCTATCCTGTTTAATTGATCTTGAAATTGTTGGTTCGGATTGGGTTGATGAGGTTGATTATCTTGGCTGTGATATGGTGGTTGGGAGTATGTGTTTTGTGTGGGCTGATAGAGTCTTTGGTTGGAGTGTTGGTAGTGGTATGACTCTTGTGTGTAGTGGAATGAGTCTTGTGGATAATGAAATGAATTGTATGAATTTGAGAAGGAATTTTGTGCTGAGAAATGCTCAAGTGATGAAGAATTTGGATATGTAAAACTAGGAGGTGAGGTTGGATAATTCAGAGGTGATGGCTCTTGATGAATGGGGTGTGAATAAGTGAAATCTCTTTGGTTTTGATCTTCCCAGCCACAACTTGAGTAGTGATCAAATTCACCAAAACATGGACCATTTTGTGGCTCTGGGAAGTACCCCGTTTCCTGTTCTTGATACTCCCACCCACCATGAGCATAATAACATGAATCATTCTGTGGTGGTGGAGAGTTTCTCATGAATTTTGATTGACCAAAGATGATGGATACTCCTTTCTTTTTTGCAATGTGCTCAGTCTCAAACAATACTCATCCAAAGATAGTGGAAATCCCATAGTGAGGCAATATCACAAACAGCTAGTGGTTAGTATGCTAACAAGTGAATAAGCAAAGAAAACAAATTAAAATTTGCAGAAATTAGCAGTAATAAACTGAAACAAAAACTATTAACAAAAGAAAAGAAAAAATTGCTCAATCTAGTTAACTTCCAATTGGAGAATTGTCAATCGAAAACCAATCCCCGGCAACGGCGCCATAAACTTGATGCGCATAAACTAGTTATGCTACGATTTAGGAAATTGCACGATCGGCAAAATTCCTTCCGGCAAGTGCACCGGTTATCGTCAAGTAAAAACTCACAATAGAGTGAGGTCGAATCCCACAAGGATTGGTTGAGTGAGCAATTCGGATTAGAAGTGTGTTCTAGTTGAGCGAAATCAAGATTGAGATGAGAATTGCGGAATGTAAAATTGGCGGGAAAAGTAAATGACAAGAAATTGAAATGGCGGAATCTTAAATTGCAAGGAATTAAAGAGTAGAAACTAAATTGCTGAAATTAAAAGGGAATGGGCGTGTTGCATGAATTGAGTTGCAGAATGTAAAGAGAAAGTGGAAATCAGAAATGGGGAATTCATTGGGTTATAGGAGATATTGAGATCTCCGAATCAAAACATGTTTATCTCTTCCTCAACCAATGCGTTCATTGAATTTTGCTTGGCAATCTTATATGATTGGATCCCAATCCCTTGGCTCACCAATTCTCTCTAAAAACAAACAAATTCCCAATCCCTTGGTTTAAATGTTCATAAGAAGAGATGATGCTTGATCACTGATTATACCACACAATTTCATGAACCACAATTTGGTAGGATTACATGTCACAATATCCATCCAAACCCCAATCCAATTCACTGTGAGAAAGCTTCTCTAGCATGAATCCTCCATTCCTTTCCCAAGGCTCCGAAGGATTCCAAGTATGGGTAGTTTCTTTCCCAAGACAACTACTCAATGGAATTAGATCGAGAAGCTTTCTAACAAAATTCAAGAGAAAAGATTGAAGAAGAAGATAAACTATTATTGATTCATTGAATTACAATAGAGCTCCCTAACCCAATGAAAGGGGGTTTAGTGAATCATAGCTCTGAATTCAATTACAAAGAAAAGGAAAACTAGCTAAAAGTGAAGGTAAAAGTCCTCTCTAACTTAACTTCTATCCTATTTATACACTTTCTATATTGAGCTTCAGTTGTGCTTCTTGGGCTTTGAGGCCTCTCCTTGCTTTCCTTTTGCCTTGGGTTTATGATCCATAATCTTGATGAGGTTGTTGATCCAAATCCTGTAACATTTATTGAGCCAACTTAGTGATAATCAAATAATGACACATGACTCAATAAATTGAGATTTCAAACTCATCAATCCTTCAGGCCCAATCCCATAAACCATGATATTCAATTGGGTTTCATACCAAAGTAAGTTTAAGTTAATATTTGTGCTCAAAGACTAACTTAACTCACAATATTTTTGGCCCAGAAACCTTTTCCAAGAGTGGCGTTTAAGTTGTAGTTTAAGCTTAAACTGCAGCTTAAACGCCAGACACTTCCAGTGAGGCTTTTTGTAGAAGCACGTTTAAGCTTCAGTTTAAGGTTAAACTGAAGCTTAAACGTGGAAATGGAAGAAGGTAGCCCTGGAGAGTCATGTAGTCGAACACGTTTAAGCTTCAGTTTAAGGTTAAACTGAAGCTTAAACGTGGAAATAGGAAGGGCAGCCCTGGAGGTCGAACACGTTTAACCTCCAGTTTGAGGTCAAACTGGAGGTTAAACGTGGAAAAGGGTGGAGGCATACTGGAGGTCGAACACGTTTAACCTCCAGTTTGAGGTCAAACTGGAGGTTAAACGTGGAAGCTTAGAATGGTAGCCCTGGAGGTGTCGAACACGTTTAACCTCCAGTTTGAGGTCAAACTGGAGGTTAAACGTGGAACTGGAGAGAGCAACCCTGGAGGAGAAAAGCTGTCGAACACGTTTAAGCTCCAGTTTGAGGTCAAACTGGAGCTTAAACGTGGAATGGCTCCCTGGTACTCTTCCTGGTTCTGGCGTTTAACCTCCAGTTTGAGGTCAAACTGGAGGTTAAACGTGGAACTCCTCCCTGAGTGGCATTATCATTCTGGCGTTTAACCTCCAGTTTAAGGTCAAACTGGAGGTTAAACTTCAATTCCAGCATTTCTTATCCTTCATGATTTTGACGTTTAAGCTCCAGTTTAGGCTTAAACTGGAACTTAAACTCCACATTTGATATTCAAGCTTCCTTTATTGATTTTGTTGCTTCCTTGCTTAGCCTCTTCTTCCCTGAAATCATCCAAACAATTGCATCAAAGTCTTGCAAAATTTCATGAGAAATCTTCCATTCATAGCATTCAAGTAATATAACTAAAAACTCATGGAATTTGCATCAAAATCTTCATGTTGAATGATTTAAGACAAGCATGACTATTTGGCCCAAATGATTACTTAAGGCTCAAGAAAATGCATAAAACAACTAAAAATAAAAGAAAAAGGCTAGTGAAACTAGCCTAAGATGCCTTGGCATCACAACACCAAACTTAATCCTTACTTGTCCCCAAGCAAGTTCTGAATTATTGAGAAGAAAGAATGAAACAGAAAGTAAATTCATTAGCCATATCAGTAAGTAATTGACATTGATTAATGGGGTGTTCATGCAGAAAGTTGTTGCAGCATCACTTTATTGTTTCTTAGGTAAGAATGTCACTTTTTATGTTTCCACTAAAACACTGCTATGGCCTCTTGTTATTCACATATCCTTGGCAAGTTACTTTTCTTTGTTTTTCTTTTTCTTTGAGCTTATTTGCTCCTTGTTGCTCAGTGTCATGTGTTGCACAAGCCTTTGGCATTTTCTTTTTCTTATCAGTGCACTACACATATCCACTACAGGCATTTTAGTTCACATTTCTTCTTGAGACATTGGTACCCAGCACCTCTTTGTGTGACTAAATGTTTTGTATTTAGGTTGCTCTTGATAATGGACTTTTGGTTGATAATCCCGGGTTAGTTAACCCAAGTTACCAAGTGTTGAAACACTCCTCAGAACCTATTCATCCAAGCATATCCTTAATACATAAACACCACAGGCATTTGTCTCAGAAGTTCAAACCATTGGTGCCTAGCTTATTTTCTCAATTTTTTTTGCTTTTTGGTTGCCCTTTTTCAGTGGCTTTTTCTTCTTCTTCTTCTTTCTTTTTCATGGCCAAAGACATTTATTCATCAAGATCCATAGACAGCATCCTAATTTCCACTAAAAGTGACAATTCTAACTTTATTTCTTAGTGAGCTGACTATTCAATCAAACATGCATACCACCACTTAATCTTATTTGATTTCTTACTAAATGGAATTGAGTTACTTTTGTTCAAACTTTTCTTTTATTTTTTTTGGAAACAGAACAAGCATGGCAAGCATACATTTAAGCAAGTGAAGTTTATCCAGACACTTAGACTATCACTTATTTGGAAATTAAACAAACAGACAAACAAAAACTGCAATGACTCAAACTTAAAGTAGGGGTGCATGCAAACTTCCAATATCAGCAATTCAAAGTACAAGCAATTAAGTAACAATACAACCTTTTATCATCTTCTTTGTTGTTCATCATCCTTCCTAGCCTTGGTGTTCTCTTTGATGATGATGTATATTCCTTCCATGAGATTGATTGTCTTCCTGCAAAGCTATTAGAAGTTGCTTGTTCCCCAAGCACTTTGAGAATTGGTTAGCATGCATGGATGTTTGTAGGCCTCTGAACTTAGATTGGTGTGTGAACACCAAACTTAGTTCCTTGCCATATGCAGCAATTTGGATCATATGCAGAAAACCTCATGTGCTTTTATTAAGAAAATAACTATGAACTAGAAAAAGAAACTATGAACTAGAAATTAAACTATTGTTTAAGTAGTTTCCCTGATTGGTTGGAGCTAGTGACTAGTCATGCTGAGGTAGAAATGTGCTTTTAATGAAGTTTTTGGTGGAACACCAAACTTAGAATCTCACATTCACCCTTGAATTGTTTTGGTGTGCAACACCAAACTTAGCTCCTTGCAATACAGATAAATCTACTTAACTCTTTTATTGAAATAACTAGAAAAGAAAAACTACCTTTGGTTGGGTTGCCTCCCAACAAGCGCTTCTTTAACGTCATTAGCTTGACATGCTGTTCCTGACTTTCTTCCTCTTCCTCCAGTTTGTTAAGAGGAATGACTTCAAGTGGATAAAGGAGCTAGTTAGTGCCCCTTGTTGTGAATGCTTCTTTCCAGCAAGCTTTCCCTTGTGATTGGCTTGAGTGAACTTGCTTGTTGGCTCAGGAGTTGGATTGTTCTTCGACCTTCTCTTCTTCATGGATATGGTCCTTTGTTTCTCGGTCACAATCCTCATTTTGGTGCTTGTTTCTACTGCCTTCACATCCTTGATCTCAGAACTTGGTTGTTGTTGGACAGTTGGAGTATCCTGTTCATCAAAAGCTTCCTGAATTTGTGGTTCAATGAACCCTTCCTCTTTGCAACTCTCTGTGTCATTGGAGTGTGATCTCCCTTGATTGACTTTCTCCCTTTCTTGTTCTTCTGATTCCTCCCTTGGGTTTGCCATGGTATCACTAGAAGAATTGTGGGTAGGGATTTGCTTTGATAGATATCCAATTTGTGCTTCTAGCTTTTGAATGGCAGCACCTTGATTTTGTAAGTTGGATATCACTTCTTCCTTAAAGCCTTTCAAATCGGCCACATCTCTGCCCATAGTTGCAAGCATTCCTTCTATCCTGTTTAATTGATCTTGAAATTGTTGGTTCGGATTGGGTTGATGAGGTTGATTATCTTGGCTGTGATATGGTGGTTGGGAGTATGTGTTTTGTGTGGGCTGATAGAGTCTTTGGTTGGAGTGTTGGTAGTGGTATGACTCTTGTGTGTAGTGGAATGAGTCTTGTGGATAATGAAATGAATTGTATGAATTTGAGAAGGAATTTTGTGCTGAGAAATGCTCAAGTGATGAAGAATTTGGATATGTAAAACTAGGAGGTGAGGTTGGATAATTCAGAGGTGATGGCTCTTGATGAATGGGGTGTGAATAAGTGAAATCTCTTTGGTTTTGATCTTCCCAGCCACAACTTGAGTAGTGATCAAATTCACCAAAACATGGACCATTTTGTGGCTCTGGGAAGTACCCCGTTTCCTGTTCTTGATACTCCCACCCACCATGAGCATAATAACATGAATCATTCTGTGGTGGTGGAGAGTTTCTCATGAATTTTGATTGACCAAAAGATGATGGATACTCCTTTCTTTTTTGCAATGTGCTCAGTCTCAAACAATACTCATCCAAAGATAGTGGAAATCCCATAGTGAGGCAATATCACAAACAGCTAGTGGTTAGTATGCTAACAAGTGAATAAACAAAGAAAACAAATTAAAATTTGCAGAAATTAGCAGTAATAAACTGAAACAAAAACTATTAACAAAAGAAAAGAAAAAATTGCTCAATCTAGTTAACTTCCAATTGGAGAATTGTCAATCGAAAACCAATCCCCGGCAACGGCGCCATAAACTTGATGCGCATAAACTAGTTATGCTACGATTTAGGAAATTGCACGATCGGCAAAATTCCTTCCGGCAAGTGCACCGGTTATCGTCAAGTAAAAACTCACAATAGAGTGAGGTCGAATCCCACAAGGATTGGTTGAGTGAGCAATTCGGATTAGAAGTGTGTTCTAGTTGAGCGAAATCAAGATTGAGATGAGAATTGCGGAATGTAAAATTGGCGGGAAAAGTAAATGACAAGAAATTGAAATGGCGGAATCTTAAATTGCAAGGAATTAAAGAGCAGAAACTAAATTGCTGAAATTAAAAGGGAATGGGGGTGTTGCATGAATTGAGTTGCAGAATGTAAAGAGAAAGTGGAAATCAGAAATGGGGAATTCATTGGGTTATAGGAGATATTGAGATCTCCGAATCAAAACATGTTTATCTCTTCCTCAACCAATGCGTTCATTGAATTTTGCTTGGCAATCTTATATGATTGGATCCCAATCCCTTGGCTCACCAATTCTCTCTAAAAACAAACAAATTCCCAATCCCTTGGTTTAAATGTTCATAAGAAGAGATGATGCTTGATCACTGATTATACCACACAATTTCATGAACCACAATTTGGTAGGATTACATGTCACAATATCCATCCAAACCCCAATCCAATTCACTGTGAGAAAGCTTCTCTAGCATGAATCCTCCATTCCTTTCCCAAGGCTCCGAAGGATTCCAAGTATGGGTAGTTTCTTTCCCAAGACAACTACTCAATGGAATTAGATCGAGAAGCTTTCTAACAAAATTCAAGAGAAAAGATTGAAGAAGAAGATAAACTATTATTGATTCATTGAATTACAATAGAGCTCCCTAACCCAATGAAAGGGGGTTTAGTGAATCATAGCTCTGAATTCAATTACAAAGAAAAGGAAAACTAGCTAAAAGTGAAGGTAAAAGTCCTCTCTAACTTAACTTCTATCCTATTTATACACTTTCTATATTGAGCTTCAGTTGTGCTTCTTGGGCTTTGAGGCCTCTCCTTGCTTTCCTTTTGCCTTGGGTTTATGATCCATAATCTTGATGAGGTTGTTGATCCAAATCCTGTAACATTTATTGAGCCAACTTAGTGATAATCAAATAATGACACATGACTCAATAAATTGAGATTTCAAACTCATCAATCCTTCAGGCCCAATCCCATAAACCATGATATTCAATTGGGTTTCATACCAAAGTAAGTTTAAGTTAATATTTGTGCTCAAAGACTAACTTAACTCACAATATTTTTGGCCCAAAAACCTTTTCCAAGAGTGGCGTTTAAGTTGTAGTTTAAGCTTAAACTGCAGCTTAAACGCCAGACACTTCCAGTGAGGCTTTTTGTAGAAGCACGTTTAAGCTTCAGTTTAAGGTTAAACTGAAGCTTAAACGTGGAAATGGAAGAAGGTAGCCCTGGAGAGTCATGTAGTCGAACACGTTTAAGCTTCAGTTTAAGGTTAAACTGAAGCTTAAACGTGGAAATAGGAAGGGCAACCCTGGAGGTCGAACACGTTTAACCTCCAGTTTGAGGTCAAACTGGAGGTTAAACGTGGAAAAGGGTGGAGGCATACTGGAGGTCGAACACGTTTAACCTCCAGTTTGAGGTCAAACTGGAGGTTAAACGTGGAAGCTTAGAATGGTAGCCCTGGAGGTGTCGAACACGTTTAACCTCCAGTTTGAGGTCAAACTGGAGGTTAAACGTGGAACTGGAGAGAGCAACCCTGGAGGAGAAAAGCTGTCGAACACGTTTAAGCTCCAGTTTGAGGTCAAACTGGAGCTTAAACGTGGAATGGCTCCCTGGTACTCTTCCTGGTTCTGGCGTTTAACCTCCAGTTTGAGGTCAAACTGGAGGTTAAACGTGGAACTCCTCCCTGAGTGGCATTATCATTCTGGCGTTTAACCTCCAGTTTAAGGTCAAACTGGAGGTTAAACTTCAATTCCAGCATTTCTTATCCTTCATGATTTTGACGTTTAAGCTCCAGTTTAGGCTTAAACTGGAACTTAAACTCCACATTTGATATTCAAGCTTCCTTTATTGATTTTGTTGCTTCCTTGCTTAGCCTCTTCTTCCCTGAAATCATCCAAACAATTGCATCAAAGTCTTGCAAAATTTCATGAGAAATCTTCCATTCATAGCATTCAAGTAATATAACTAAAAACTCATGGAATTTGCATCAAAATCTTCATGTTGAATGATTTAAGACAAGCATGACTATTTGGCCCAAATGATTACTTAAGGCTCAAGAAAATGCATAAAACAACTAAAAATAAAAGAAAAAGGCTAGTGAAACTAGCCTAAGATGCCTTGGCATCAACAATCCTTAGAGTAAAGCAACAGTTGAAACAACCCGTTCACCTGCACATCTCAGCATGCACCGAGGATGGTGCAATCTTTAAGTGTGGGGAGGTTGATATCGATCTCCGTGGGTTAGTACATCCCTGTCTCAACACCAATGTTTTAATTTTCTTTGTTAAATTAGTTGTTGCATTTGCATATTTATTTGATTTTATGCATTTAGTTACTGCTTGGTTAAATTAATAAGTTTCTTTTTAAGACCCTATCTTTGAAAAAAATTTCACTAATTTAAATTGAAAAAAAAATTTTTTTATGTTAAAACTTGTTTGAAGTTGTATTTGGAACATGGTTTTTAAGCCAAAGAACACACAACCTGTGAGATTTGAGCTTATTTATATGGTTACATTATTTAACCATAAATATTTTATTCCTGTGTGTTTCCTTCTCTATGATTGTAATCTATTTTTTTGTTCCATTCTACATGTCCAATATTTAGTGTATTTACATGCTTGCATATAATTGAGGCCATTGTTTGATTTTAGCTCACTTATCCCAAAATTAGCCTACCTTTTACATCACCCTTGTTAGCCCCCTTGAGCTTTTAAATCCCTTCTGTTTTATAACCACATTACTAGCCTTAAGCAGAAAAACAAAATAAGAATCCCAAGTTGAATCCTTGGTTAGCTTAAGATAGATATTGTGTAAAATTTAAGTGTGGGAAATTTTATGGGAACATGGGATGATATGAAAAAGTAGGGAATTAAATTGAATAAGTTATTTGAAAATTTGGGAAGTATGCTCATGTGAAATCAAAATAATTAAATTACCATGTGCATTGAAGAAAAATATATTAAGTAATTAAATAAGGGGATACAAAAAAAAAAGAAAAGAAAAATGAAAAAATACCCCAAATGCAAAATAAAAAAAAAAATTCAATGCACATGGGACAAAATTCAAAAATAAGTTTGATACATGAGCATGTAATACAAAAGTGGGAAAATTTTGGGTAGCTAGGTAAAGTATTTTTAAATTATATAAAGTATGTATATGTTAGGTGAGATCTTAGACTAATCAAGGATTCACTTTGTTAGCTCACTTAGCCTTATATATATATACCCTCACCCTTACCTTAGCCCCATTACAACCTTGAAAAGACCTGATGATGTTTGCATTGGTACATTAAATTTTTGTTGATTGGTTAGATGAAGAACAAGGTTTAGAAAGCATGACTAGAGAAGGGTAGAGTGAATTACCCTATACACTTGAGATATTAGAGCGATATACACTTCCAGTGAGGGTTCAACGCTTAAATTCTATGTTCCCTGCTTTCATGAGCTGTATTCTTACAAGTTCACTTGCTTTTTATTGTATGATTTGAATTAGTGGAAATTGGTTTGTATTTGTCTTGGAGAACTTATTTACTCTTAACCAAGTAAGCAAAAGCATTTAGCATGTAGTTGCATTTCATATCATTCCTCTTCATTTTTATAGCTTCTCTTGAGCTTAGCATGAGGACATGCTAGTTTTTAAGTGTGGGGAGGTTAATAAACCACTATTTTATGGTTTATCTTGTACTCAATTGAGTGGTTTTTATTAACTCTTTACCCACTTATTCATACTATTTGCATGGTTTTATATTTCCTTCCTAATTATGTGTTTTGATTGAAAACATGCTTCTTTGATCTTATATTTGCTTATTATTAATCCTCTCTTATTACCATTAGATGCCTTGATATGTGTGTTAAGTGTTTTCAGATATTATAAGGCAGGAATGGCTTGGAGGATGGAAAGGAAGCATGCAAAAGTGGAAGGAATACAAGAAGTTGGAGAAATTGCTAAGCTGTCCAGCCTGACCTCTTCGCACTCAAACGGCTATAACTTTAGCTACAGAGGTCCAAACGACGCGGTTCAAGTTGCATTGGAAAGCTAACGTCCGGGGATTTGATTTGACATATAATATGCCATAGTTGCTCTGACGCTAGGCGACGCGACCGCGTGACCCATGCGGCCGCATCGCAGTGACGGAAATCAGCGTGTTTGAATTCTTCTCAAGCAATTTCTGGGCTGTTTCTAACCTAGTTTGCGGCCCGGAAAACACAGATTAGAGGCTATAAAGTGGGGAATGCATCCATTCATAGAGAGGCTCTCATAATTCACTTTTTATATTTTAGATGTAGTTTTTAGAGAGAGAGGTTCTCTCCTCTCTCTTAGGATTAGGATTTAGGATTTCTCTTAGTTTTAGGAGTAACTCTCGATCCAGGTTTAATATTCCTTTTACTTTTTATTTCTCTTTTACTTTCAGATACTCTCATGCTTTTATTTGTATTTGATTTATGTTGCCCAATTGGCTTATGAACTTTTCCATGTTAGATTTTACTACTTTGAATGTATTTTATTTGAGGTATTCTCAGATTTAATTTTGCTTTGCTTTATTTATATTGATGCTTTTTAATTTAGATATTTTCTTCCTTTTGGCAAACTCATTGTTGATTGAAAATTGGTTTTCTTCATTTCATTAATTCAAATTCCAATAACTCTAGTCTTTCCCAAAGAAAGACTAGGACCTGAGGAATAAAAATTAATTCATCCACTTAACTTACCTTCATAGTTAGAGGTTAACAAAGTGGGAGAAAAATCCAATTCTCATTACAATTGATAAGGATAGGACTTCCAGTTCTTATACCTTGCCAAGAGATTTTATTATTATTATTTTATTTTACTTGTCATATAACATATTCCCACCTTACTTCCAAACCCCAATTTACAAACTCATAACCAATAATAAAAACATACCTCCCTGCAATTCCTTAAGAAGACGACCCGAGGTTTGAATACCCGGTTATCAATTTCAAAGGGGTTTGTTACTTGTGACAACCAAAACATTTGTACGAAGGGATTTTTGTCGGTTTAGAGACTATATCTACAACACGACTGTTTTTATGACATTCCTTAGGGCGCGTGGAAGTCACATTTTTTAATGAGATTGGAAGCGCGTTAGTTGTTTTGGGTTTGGGCTAACTTGGTTACATGGTTACATGGATGTGTAGCAGGCCCGTCAGAAAAGGTCTACATCCATGTAAAAAATACATGGATGTTATCCAAGTAACTTCCTCCACACGAACCGTCCCTCACCCCCACAGTCATTTGTTATACACGCGCCTCATATAACGTATATAACGTAAACCTTTTCTTCGTAATAAACCTTTCTGAACGTAAACCTTTCTCAACGTAAACCTTGTTCTCTGCATTATGGATCTGGATTGACTTTGACATAATTAGCTTTGTCGTTCTTCTTTTTCTTCTTTGTTTTTTCTTCGATCTGGAGTTTTGAATTAAAATAATGAATGAATCAACTTAAAATCAGTTGAATGAGTGTGATTATTCTTCAGAAACGCATCAATTTGATGAGGTTTGGATTATTGAATTTTGAATCGAATTCAATGGAATGCAATTGCTAATTTTATTTGAATCGAATTGAATGGACAGAGGTGATCTGAATTTGAATTGAATTGAATTGATACTATCTAGATTGTAGACAGAGTTGTTTTGAATTTGGTTTTGCATAATGGATTATCTTTTGTTTACTGTTAGTAACCTTTCAATTCGATAAGTATTATAGAATTGTTTCACTGTTAATGACATTTTCAGTTCACCGTGCAGACCAGCTGTGTTGTGGATGAAGGATTTGTCCCAAAGGTGGGGATAATTTTTGAGACACCAGAAGAAGCTACAAAGTTCTATAAAAATTATTCCAAACTTTCTGGTTTTTCTACCAAAATAAGGAACACAACTCGGGATGGAGACAAAATTAATAATCAACTAATTGTATGCACCAGAGAGGGGAGGTGGAAATCCAAGATATCTCCAACTTTGAAGACAAACCCCTCAGCTGGGTTAAACTGTCCAGCCAGGATTTATGTACACATAATGAAGAACGTCGGTGTTTGGACAATTTCCAAAGTTGCTCTGAATCACTCACATCCTTGCTGTCCAGACCAGGTTAAGATGCTCAAACAACACAGGGAGCTTAGAATGTTTGTGCGTCGCACCATCGAAACCCATGAGGAAGCTGAAATCAGACTGAGAAAAACTTACCAATCATTTGTGGCAGCAGCTGGCAGCCACCGTGAACTAGGTTTTATTGAAAAAAATGTGAGGAATTACATCATAAGGGAAGTACAAAATATTTCTGAAGAAGACAATGCCAAAGAATTTGGGAAGTGCCTAGTAAGAATGAAAGAGAAAAACCAAAATTTCTTCTTTGAGCTCAACCTTGAAGGCGATCACTGCATTAAACATGCATTCTGGGCTGATGCAAGAAGTAGGGATGCATTTGATTACTTTAGAGACGTGGTTTCTTTTGACA
Source organism: Arachis hypogaea (assembly GCF_003086295.3). Classification (NCBI taxonomy): domain Eukaryota; kingdom Viridiplantae; phylum Streptophyta; class Magnoliopsida; order Fabales; family Fabaceae; genus Arachis; species Arachis hypogaea. Next base: position 92,087,747 of record NC_092046.1, on the reverse strand, counting down.
CCACCTATAACACAAACAGGTATTTGGTTCATTCATATATATTCTTGATGTTCAGTGCATGTATATATTTCAGTTCACCACCGCCTACTTGTTTTTTATGCAGATACAATTTGGTTTTAGGTTCTTTTGTGGGCGTGAATCACCACGGCTAGTCGACACTTCTTGGATGCGCGTTGATGAAAAATGAGGACATTCAATCTTTCAAATGGCTATTTGAGTGTTGGCTACGTTGCATGGGAGGGAAGGCACCAAAAGGCATTCTTACCAATCAATGCGCATCGATTCAAAGGGCAATTGAGCTATGCATGCCCACAACAATTCACCGCTAGTGTATCTGGAACATCATGAAGAAAAACCCAAACAAACTAAACGGCTACAAGGGACACATCGATATTGAACAAGAGATGAGCCATGTTGTTTGAAACTCGTACACAAAAGACGTATTTCACAGAAACTGGAATGATTTCCTTACAAAGTATGGCTTCAGAGGCAACAAGTGGCATTCAGGTACTGATGCCAGGCCATTTTGGCCAGTTTCACTGACCTTTTCTTTACTGTTTTAGGGTAGTTTCATGCATTTTCTTAGTTAATAAGCAAGTTTTGGGTAGATAATCACTTACATCTTGATTCAAGCAAACATTGTGAATTTTATATGATTTTATGAGAATTATGCATGAAGTGAATGATAAAATGGATGATGCAAGATCTCATGAGTTAGAACCTAGCTTTGATGTACTTTACTTGCTTGATTTCAGGACAAAGGAAGCAAGGAAGATGCCACGTTAGTCTAACTAACGTGACCATTAACGTGGAAAGGGAGCTAGCTTGCAACGTTAATGAGAAAAGTAATCACCAATAACGCTTTTTCGAAAGCCATCATAGCCCACGTTAGTTGCCACATTAACTACATTAACGTGGAAGCTAATGTGGAGGAAAGAAATGATGAGCCAACGTTAGTGACACTCACCTTTGTCACTAACGTTAGAGATGGCAATCACCACCACGTTAGTGGCCACGTTAATACAATTAACGTGAGGCACTAACGTGAGAAGGGGCGTTTGGAGCATTAGTGACAAAGGTAAGTGTCACTAACGCTCTCGAAGCTGAGGCATGCCCACCTAAGGGTCACGTTAGCTACACTAATGTGGACTCTAATGTAAGGAGGAAGGACAACAAACAAACGTTATTGGAAAAGGTGAATGCCAATAACGTTTGCGAAGGACCAAGAGGCAACGTTAGTGGTCACGTTAGTGCCACTAACGTTGAAGTTAACGTGGACCATCTTGGGTTAGGAACGTTAGTGAAAAAGGTGATTGTCACTAACATTCTCGAACCTACATTTTCACTTAACGTTAACACCACTAACGTCCTAACTAACGTCCATGCCTAACTCACACTTTCTCTGCAAGCAAAGCTGAGCCCACTGAAGACTGCAACTGCTTCAACTCAAAGATCCAAAGGCCCATGATAAACCACTATTTTATGGTTTATATTGTGTTTAATTGTGTGGTTTTATCATGATCTTTACCCACTTATTCATTAAATTAGCATGAAATTATAATTCCTTCCTGAATTTATAACATGTTTGAAAACTGATTCCTAGAGACTTTAATTATGTAATTTTAATTCTCCTTTATTCCATTCGATGCCGTGATCTGTGTGTTGAGTATTTCAGGCTTTATAGGGCACGAATGAGTTGGAGATTGGAAAGGAAGCTAGCAAAAATGAAAGAAACACAAGAAATTGAGGAGATAACCAGCGAGAAGTGACACGGTCGCATGGCTCACGCGACCGCGCGAAGGAGAGCAAATCGCAGTGACGCGGCCGCATGGCTCACGCGGCTGCGCGGATTGGAAAAGCTCAAGCGACGCGGTAGCGTGGACGACACGAACGCGTGGCAAAGAAAAGCGCGAATGACGCGTCCGCATGGATTACGCGATCGCGTGATATGTGCAATCTGCATAATCTGCAGAATTCACTGGGGGCGATTTTGGACCTTATTTCGACCCAGTTTTCGGCCCGGAACAGCAGACTAGAGCCAGAGAATATGCAGAAACAAAAACACAACATTCATTCTACACAGTTTTTAGTTTTAGATCTAGTTTTACTCCTTTAGGTTTCTTTCTCTAGGTTTAAGGATTTTAATTTTCAATTGGTCTTAGCATTGGAACATTGAGAAGAGTTATTTCCTCATCAAGACTTCATCATTCTAGTTCATTCTCTTAACTTGGTTTTATTCTTCCATGTTCTTTGCTTTGTCAATTTTGTCATTTGAATACTTTCATGATTATTTAGTACAAGGATTATTTCTTCCATTTTAATTTATTTTCCATTCCAATAATCATGTCTTCTTTTAATTCCCTTTCGTATGTTATGGATTTATTATTTACAATGAGTGAGTAGTTCCCTCACTTGATGGGGAGTTGATTGAAAGGAACTCTTGAGTTGGAAGGATTGAAAGGAAATTTGTAATTGGGTTAACTATTGGATTGTTATCTAATCACTAACACCAATCCCTTTGAACTAAGTGGGTTGCAACTTGGGAACAGATCTAGCATTCCAACTTGTTTGACTTTCCTTTACCTAGTAAAGGATAACTATACATAACAACCATTAATTATAAATCAATCTTGAAATCATCCCATCAATAATAGAGATTCCAACTAATCAACTCCCAGTCAAGGCTTTTATTCACATTATTTGAATTTTCTCAATTTAATTCTCCACCAACTTAACTCAACTTCTTGGAACATCTGATTAATAAAATAGCACACTTTTCTGCAACTCATTGGGAGACGACCTGGGACTTAAACTCCCAGTAATTTTTAATTTAAACTCTCTGTGACATATTTCTAAATTGATAGGCAGATTTTCGGTGAGTTAAGAACTATACTTGCAACGTAACTATTTTAATAATTTTTAATTCACCAACTTCTGTGCCTCATCAATTTTTGGCGCCATTACCGGGGAGTTGCAATAGAGTGCTAAAGTTATTAATTAGAATTTATTTATTTGCATTTTATTTTATTTTGCTACTATGAGCTGCATGTTTCTTTCGTCAAATGACGCGTTCACTTCCTGATCTGCGCTTGCTAATATTCGATCCTGAAATTGAAAGGACTATTTCACGAATAAGGCGAGAACAGCGTCGGTTAGTCCGCTCTGAGGGCAGATCTGAAAGTGAACATGAGGAAGAAACCAGCCCCCGTTCTACTGATTCGGTTGTTTTATGTGCAGAAGACATGGCAGCTAGGAGAGTTACCATCCAGGAGGAAGGAGCCCCTGATTTTACAATGCAACTGTTTCAAGCGCATCATCCAGCGGTAGCTATAGATTTTGAAATAAAGACTGCACTGCTAAATTTGATGCCCAAGTTTTATGGCCTACCTGCTCAATAGCCTATCACGAACTTGAGAGATTTCCAGGCAGCCTGTTCTACTATCAGGCGTGATGGTACTGATGAAACTTCAATTTTGCTGAAAGCTTTCCCGTTTTCTCTTGAGGGAAAAGCAAGAGAGTGGTACTACACTCAACCTCTAGCAAATGTATCCAACTGGGATACACTCAGAAAGGAGTTTTTGGAGAAATTCTTTCCATCTGAAGTTACTGATAAACTGAGGAAGGATATTTCCACAATTGTTCAGGATGACAATGAGACTTTCTTTGAATACTGGGAGCGCTTCAATAATCTTCTGGAAGCGTGCCCCCACCACATGATTGACAAAATAGTGTTACTTAGCTATATCACACAGGGCATGAGGCCCCAAGATAAGACCACATTGGAAAGTGCTAGCAATGGGTCTATGAAGAAGTACAAGACCACTGATGAGGCTTGGCAATTGATCAGTGATTTAGCTGAATCTACTAGGAACCACAAGCAAAAGTAAGGCCGTTCAAAAGCCGTTGTAGAAGTATCCTCTAGTAGAGAGACTGCGGCTCTAGCTCAGAGTATATGTGAGATGACCAACTTGCTGAAGCAGATGCAATTGAATCAACAACAAGCTCAGCAAGCTCAACCTACTCCACCACAGCAAAACCAACAACTAGTCCCGCAAAGAATTTGTGGAATCTGTGCTGATTATAGCCATTACACTGATGAATGCCCGCAGCTCCAACAAGAAGACAACATGGTGGCATCCACTCATAACTTCTATGACCGCCCCAACCAAGGGTACAATCAAAGTGGAAATAATAACCATGGATGGCAGGACAATTCTAACCAGAATTGGAGGGACAACAATAATAGAGAAGGCAGAGATAATCACAGAAATCAGAGATGGAATAATAACAACAACAGGCAGTAGAATCAACCTAACAGAGCACCTCACCTGAGGCAAAACCAAGGACCACAGAACAATCAACAACAGACCTCTCAATTTACTCATTCTTCTTTATCTCTTAATGAAGAGCTACTACAATCTTTTGAGCGAAGACAACAGACCATGGAAAATAACATCATGAATAGTATTAATGCCAATCTGAATGGTCTCACCTCTACTTTGTAAGCTCTTATGTCACAGATTGGATCAACACAAAATTCAGTAACCAACCTTTAAGCTCCACTGGAATCCCCTCTCAACCATTACCCAATCCAAAGGGAGGCATTAATGCCATCACCCTAAGGTTTGGAACCACACTGCAGGAGAGGAATCAGGAGGAACCAAGCCCACTAGAACACACCTCAGCTGAAGAGGTAGAAGAAATAGAAGATGTTGAAGAGGAAGAGGACATACAGGACATAGCTGAAGAAGAAATAGCTCAACCAGAGGAGGAAGCACTAAAAGGCGCAAACACCACAGAAAACACTACTCCTATTCCATTTCCACAACTTGCACGGAAGCCCAGGAAGCAGCTGGAACCCGACCCCAAAATGGTAGAAATATTCAAAAAGGTTGAGGTAACTGTTCCTCTTTTTGATGTTATTCAGCAGGTACCTAAATATGCAAAGTTTCTAAAAGACTTATGTATCCATAAAGACAAAATTAATGAATTAGAAACTATTCCTTTAGGTAGTTCTATATCTGCTTTAATGGGAGGATTACTTGAAAAATGTAGTGATCCAAGTCCTTGTATAGTTAGCTGTACTATTGGTGGTGTAGTAATTTATGATTGCATGTATGATTTAGGAGCATGTGTCAGTATAATGCCTTTGTCTATATATGATATTTTGAGGCTCCCTCCCTTAAAAAGGTCGGCAGCTCGTTTTGTGTTAGCAGATAAAAGCATTATTACAGTGGCTGGAGTTGCTGAAGATGTTTTAGTGAACATTAAAGGGCTTACATTTCCCACTGATTTTTATATCTTGGAGATGCCCCATAATGATTCAGATAAGCCATCATCAATCCTACTTGGAAGACCATTCCTGAAGACATCAAAATTCAAATTGGATGCCTTTTCAGGAACATACTCCTTTGAAATAGATGGCCGCATAGTAATCTTCAATCTGAATGGAGTCATTGACAACCCTCCAGAAGATCGTTCTATCTTTCAGTGTGATGTCATAGATGAAAGTGTAGCTGAAGTTCACAAGGAAGAGTTAAAAGAGAAGCACACCGGACAAGGTCCAAGTGTGGGGACCCTCTTAACTGACAATGAGGGCACTTCGTCATTTTCACAAGCTCCAGATAATCCAGAGCCTGCCCATGATCAAAAGTTAGAATTGAACCCCTCCCTCCACATCTCAAATATGCTTATCTTGAAGATGAGCAGAGGTTTCCAGTCATCATTGCAAGGGAACTTACTTCTCAACAAGAAGAGCAGTTACTTGACGTGCTGAGGAAGCATAAGAAGGCAATTGGGTGGAGCTTGGCAGACATAGTAGGCATCAACCCTCAAGTATGTGAGCACAGAATATTTTTAGAAGAGGGAGCAAGACCTGTCCGTCAACCCCAAAGAAGATTGAATCCCACCATCTTGGAAGTTGTCAAAAAGGAAGTGACCAGACTATTGAAAGCCGGTATCATATATCCCATTTCAAACAGTGAATGGGTAAGCCTAGTACAAGTAGTGCCCAAGAAGTTTGGAGTTACTACAGAGAAGAATGAGCATGGAGAGCTCATAGCAACTAGAGTTCAGAATGCTTGGAGAGTCTGCATTGATTACAGGCGTCTCAACCAAGCTACCCGTAAGGATCACTATCCACTTCCATTCATTGATCAAATGCTGGATCGCCTGTCAGGTAAATCACATTATTGCTTTTTAGATGGTTACACATGTTATTTCCAGATTCATATAGCTCCTGAGGATCAGGAAAAGACTACTTTTACATGTCCTTTTGGGACTTATGCTTACAAGAGAATGCCCTTTGGCTTGTGCAATGCATCAGCTACTTTCCAAAGGTGCATGATGAGTTTTTTCTCTGATCTTATTGAGGACTGTATGGAAGTTTTTATGGACAATTTTAGCGTTTATGGTGATTCTTTTAGCCTTTGCTTAGATGGATTATCTAGAGTATTAGATAGATGTGTTAATACAAACCTTGTATTAAATTTTGAAAAATGTCACTTTATGGTAAAACAAGGGATTGTATTAGGACATGTGGTATCTAATAATGGCATTTTTGTAGACCCAGCAATGGTGAATGTTATTTCTAGTGTACCTTACCCCTCTTCTGTGAGGAAATTCCGTTCGTTCCTTGGCCATGCAGGTTTTTACAAGAGATTTATTAAGGACTTTATTAAGGTCGCACTTCCCTTATCCAGATTACTGCAGAGGGATATTGAGTTCGAGTTCAGTGAGGATTGCAAACAAGCGTTTGATAAGCTGAAGACTACTCTAACTCAAGCTCCAATTGTGAGAGGACCAGACTGGAGCCAACCGTTTGAAATCATGTGTGATACTTCCAACCATGCAGTAGGAGCAGCGCTGGCTCAGCATGAAGGTAAGGATCCTTTCGTTATTGCTTATGCGTCTAAGACTTTAGACACTGCCCAGTCCAACTATACTACTACTGAGAAAGAGCTTCTTGCTATTGTTTTTGCTCTGGATAAATTCCGAGCTTATTTACTTGGTACTAGAGTAGTAGTATATTCGGACCATGCAGCTTTAAAGTATCTATTAGCTAAAAAGGAATCCAAACCAAGACTCATACGTTGGATACTGCTGTTACAAGAATTTGATTTAGAAATAAAGGATAGGAGTGGTAATCAGAATTTAGTGGCAGACCACTTGAGTCGCCTTGAGCATATTAAGGATGATTCTACTCCTATAGATGATAATTTTCCTTTTGATAACCTGCAAGCAGTATCTGAGGTAGTCCCTTGGTATGCACCTGTTGCTAATTATTTAGTTAGCCGCACATTTCCTCCAAATTTTTCTAAGCATCAAAGAGACAAGCTGAAAAGCGAGTCTAAATATTATATATGGGATGACCCATATTATGGAGATGTGGCGCTGATCAAGTAATTAGACGTTGTGTGCCTCAATTAGAATTTCAGTCCATTTTAGAGGCCTGTCACTCATCTGAGAGTGGAGGACATTTTGGTCCTCAAAGAACAGCTAGAAAGATTTTAGACTGTGAATTCTAGTGGTCTACTCTTTTTAGAAACGCTGCTGAATTTTGTAAATCTTGTCTCCCATGCCAGAAATTTGGCAATATATCCAGGAGAGATGAGATGCCTCAACAAATTATACTTTTCTGTGAAATTTTTGATGTTTGGGGCATTGACTTCATGGGTCCATTTCCAAATTCTAATGGATATTTTTAGCTGTGGATTATGTTTCCAAATGGGTGGAAGCAATTCCTACCCGCACTGATGATGCTAACACTGTTGTTTCCTTTGTGAGAAACCATATTATATGTCGCTTCGGATCACCACGAGCAATCGTGAGCGATCATGGCACCCATTTTTGTAATAGGAGACTAACAGGATTAATGAAGAAGCATGGGATAATTCATAAAGTTGCAACAACTTACCATCCCCAAACTAATGGGCAAGCCGAGGTGTCAAATAGAGAAATTAAGCATATCTTGCAAAAGATAGTAAAGCCTCATAGAAAAGACTGGAGCACCAGGCTACAAGATGCACTCTGGGCATATAGAACAACATACAAGACACCCATTGGGATGAGTCCTTTCCGCTTGGTTTATGGAAAAGCTTGTCATCTCCCAGTTGAAGTAGAACACAGAGCTTTTTGGGCAGTTAAGGAGTGCAACATGGGAATTGAGAAAGCCGGAGCTGAAAGGAAGTTGCAACTGCAGGAACTAGAGAGCCTTCGCCTAGAAGCTTATGAAAACTCCAGAATATACAAGGAAAAGATGACGGTTGTACATGATCAAAACATCAAGAAGAAAGAGTTCCAACCTGGGGATTTAGTCCTCCTTTACAAATCTCGACTATGGCTCATGCCAGGTAAGTTGAGATCAAGATGGGAAGGTCCATACAGAGTAGAGAAGGCCAAACCGTACGGAGTTTATCACCTAAGCCATCCTTCAAGCTCTAAACTTATTAAGGTTAATGGACAACGCCTGAAGCTATACCATGGCGAGAAAATGCAGAGAAACAAGGAGCTTGAGATCTTCCTCTTGGAAGATCCCCACATAGCAGAAGATTGAGCTCGTGGAGTGTCCAACTTACGGACGTTAAAGCAAAGTGCTAGGTGGGAGATAACCCACCATGGTATGATCGTTCTTTTCTTTATTTTTAGTTTTTCCTATTCCATAACTTTTCTCTTTCTTAGTACTTTCGTCCATCTGCATTAACATGTTTTTATTTTAAAAAAAAAAAAATTTTTTTTGCTACGCGACGTGATCGCATCAACGACGCGTCCGCGTCACAGGGAGAGTAAAGAAAAATAAAAATGAATAGAAAGTCACGCTGGAGTGTGGCTGGTGGCGTGCCAATGGCACAAATCAACCCACGCGGCCACGTCATCCATTTTCTGGCGCACACTCACGCGATCGCGTGACCCACGCAATCGCGCCGTCCCAATTTTGGCAAATAAATTAATTCGAATAGAGAGTTGTGATGGCGCGAGGCTGCACTCGCGCCAGAAGGATAACATGGATCACGCAACCGCATGACCGATGCGATCGCGTCACCATACTTGAAGCGCATCCACGCGAACGCGTGCCCCACGCAGCCGCGTCGCATGCGCCGCACAGCTCAATCAAAAATTGCCACATATCTTATCTTTCTCTCTTCCAAATCCTAATTTTTCTTTTCCCTCCTTATTTCTTCCTTCTCCCTTCCCCTTCTATCTCACCTTTCACTCTCTATCTCTCTCACCTCCATTAACAAGGTTTTACTTTCTTCCTCCCTCTTTCTTTTTCTATCATTCTTATTATTTTATATGTATTTTCTTTTTTTTTCTTTTTCTTTTCATTATTCATATATTCTTTCTTTTTCTTTTCCTTTTTACACGGTGTTAGAAATTTTTTTGAGTCATTATCCCTCATTATATGCTTGTGGATTGTTGCAATTTGTTTGACAATTATTTTTATTCTATTTAAAGGATTGCTTGCATATTCACTTTCATATTTTCTATACCTTATTCACCATGCATGCTACGTGTTTGTGAAAAAGCTCAAATGGCATTATGCACTTCTCTATGTTGTTATACTATTCAATGCTTGCTTTTCACAACTTTTCTTTACTTTTGTATTAATTGAATTTAATTGTCAATACAAATGTGATAGTTTGTTACAAAGTATTGCTTGGTCTATGCTACTCATGCCCTTTGCCGGCATGCCAATAAACACCTTGCAGTCACTTGTCCTTATATGCACTAGCTATTTTCCATCGTTGGCTTTTCACATGTACTCGCGAGCATGTGATAATGTCAGTATATCTTAATGTGCATCCATCACCCTCTTTTCCGTTTCCTTCATTGCTGTATATCTGTTTGAATTTTATTTACTTTCTCTTCCCTTCTTTCAGGATGGCCACCAAGAAAGGAAAAGAGAAAGCTACTTTCAAACCACCAGCAAGAAGAGGAACTAAAAGAGCATTAGTGGCAGAGCCTTCTTCAACTGCAGTCAAGACATCAACAAAAAGAGTTAAGAGGATAATAATGGTTGATGAGAACGAGAAAGCCTTTCCAGCAAAGGACACTGCGCGATTTCCCAATCGCTAGTGTGAGAAGATGTTCCCTATCCTGGTAGAAAGAAACTATAACAATGAATACCTTCTTATCCTCCCGTCCAATATTGCTTCCTTTGTTGAGCCGCAAATTGAACGAAGACAATGGGGTTTCCTACGGAGACAGCCAAGGCAGGTCAATCTTTCTTGGGTAGTTGAGTTCTACTCTAACTTCTACATGCCAACCTTGCAGTCAGTTTATGTCTGGCAGAAGCAAGTTCCCATCACAGAATAGGCCATTCAGCAAGCTCTGAGTCTTCCTCCTATTCCAGAAGGAATGGACGCCTTCCAAGAAGCCGCACTTACGCGCCAGAGGTACCAATTTGACTGGGACTCTGTTCTCAGAGTTATCGCATTACCTGGCAGCCGTTGGATCTACGGATACCACCGTACCCGCCCTAAGGGAATCTTGGCTTCAGCACTTACCTTGGAGGCTCGCGTCTAGGCACAGATCATGTCCCATTACGTCTTTCTAAGCACTCATGAGTCCTCCTTCACTGCGGACATGGCTGTTCTACTATGGTGCATCCTTACAGACCAACCTCTGCATCTCTCAAGACATATCCGGAATGCTATGGGACACGTACAAATTACGGGCAACTTACCTTTCCCCGCCTTAGTCTCAGATCTTGTCTCAGCAGCCGGAGTCTCCTACAGAGCTGGAGACACCAAGGCCGTGCTTCCACGGGATGATCAGTATGTCCCTAACGGGAAATACCTCATACTCCCAGCAGCTACTACAAGCCTTCCTACTACTCCAGTTGAAGATAATCCCTCTTCAACACCACAAGCACCTACAACTGATGAATTGATCCAGCAGATAATCGAAAGGTTGGATCGGCAAGAACAGAAAGCAAAGATGAGAGAGCGCCATAACGAGCGCCGATTCAAACACCTCAAGGATCTACTCAAGGGACACTTCAGGGACTCGGATACCCCGGACTCCACTTTTTTTACCAGCACAGGAAGCCATAATTGTCCCGACTGTGGTGATACTGCTACCAGCCCACCCCTGTTCCTGACAGACGGCACCGAGGATGGTGCAAAGCCTTATGTGTGGGGAGGTCGGTCAGTACTTGACTTCCGGAGGTAATTTCTTTTCCCTAGCACCAATACTTAGGATATTTTAGTTAGATTTTCTTTCTTTTATAGAATAGAATAAATTGCATAAGTTAGGATAGTTGCATGCATGTTCTACTTGATTGAAAAGACAATAAGTTTCTTTTAAGACTCTATCTTTGGAACAAAATTTCACTAATTTTTCAAAATTTTATGATAAATTTGCTTGAGTTGTATTAGGAACATGATATTTGAGCTAAAGAACACACAACCTGTGAAAGATTTGAGCCTTTATGTATGGTTACACTATTTAACCATAATTATTTCATTCTTGTGTGTTTACTTCTCTATGATTGTAATCTATATTTTGTTTTATCTTATATGTCCAATATTTATTATATTTGCATGCTTGCACATGATTGAGGCCATTATTTGTTTAAACTCACTTATCCAAATTAAGCCTACCCTTTTCAATTACCTTTGTTAATCACTTTAAGCCTTTAAATCCCATTTGTTCTATATTTTACCACATTACTAACCTTAAGCTGAAAAACAATTGTATATCCCAAATTGAATCTTTGGTTAGCTTAAGATAGAATTGTGTGTGCTAGTTAAGTATGGGAAATTGTGGGAACAAAAGTTGTTAAGGGAATGTGTCATGAGAATTTAATGGGAATTTGGATACCTACTCATGTGAAACTATAAGAATTAAAAAAATCTATGTGTATTGATAAGCTATATTTATTTTAATGTAAAAAAAAATTATATAAATAAATAAGGGGACAAAAATTACCCCAATATTAAATTCAGAATTCAAAGATCAATGCACATATGATAGAATCTAATATAAAGTTGATACATGAGTATGGATTGAAAAAGGGAATTCTGGGTAGCTAGGTATGAACTTTAAGATTACATCAAAAATATATAGGTTGGGTTGAAGCTTGGGTTAATTAAAGATTCAATTTATTAGCTCACTTGACCAAATGTATAACCCTACCTGTACCTTAGCCCCATTACAACTTTGAAAAGACCTTATGATGTTTGCATTGGTATATTAACTGTTGTTGATTGGTTAGGAGAAGAACAAAAGTTAGAAAGCATGATTAGAGAAGGATAGAGTGATTACCCTATACACTAGAGATTAGAGCATACATACATTATCAGTGAGGGTTCAATGCTTGAATTTTCATGTTCCCTGCTCTAATGAGCTATCTTCTTGCACTTTTATCTGTTTTATTGTATAATGATAGAATTAGTGGAATTTGATTTGTAATTGTTTTGAAGAGCTTATTTACTTTTGATCAAGTGGGCAAGAATCATATAGTTGCATTTATTTATATATATATATAGGCTTGCATTGCATTTCATGAGTTTCTACATGTTCATACTTATTTCCTTATCCCCTTCAATTAAGCATGAGGACATGCTAATGTTTAAGTGTGGGGAGGTTGATAAACCACTATTTTATGGTTTATATTGTGTTTAATTGTGTGGTTTTATCATGATCCTTACCCACTTATTCATTAAATTAGCATGAAGTTATAATTCCTTCCTGAATTTATAACATGTTTGAAAACTGCTTCCTAGAGACTTTAATTATGTAATTTTAATTCTCCTTTATTCCATTCGATGCCGTGATCTGTGTGTTGAGTGTTTCAGGCTTTATAGGGCACGAATGAGTTGGAGATTGGAAAGGAAGCTAGCAAAAACGAAAGGAACACAAGAAATTGAGGAGATAACCAGCGAGAAGTGACGCGGTCGCATGGCTCACGCGACCGCGTGAAGGAGAGCAAATCGCAGTGATGCAGCCGCATGGCTCACGCCGCCGCGCGGATTGGAAAAGCTCAAGCGACGCGATAGCGTGGACGACGCGAACGCGTGGCAAGGAAAAGCGCAAATGACGCGTCTGCATGGATGACGCGATCGCGTGATATGTGCGATCTGCATAATCTGCAGAATTCGCTAGGGGCGATTTTGGACCTTATTTCGACCCAGTTTTCGGCCCGAAACAGCAGACTAGAGCCAGAGAATATGCAGAAACAAAAACACAACATTCATTCTACACAGTTTTCAGTTTTAGATCTAGTTTTACTCCTTTAGGTTTCTTTCTGTAGGTTTAAGGATTTTAATTTTCAATTGGTCTTAGCATTGGAACATTGAGAAGAGTTATTTCCTCATCAAGACTTCGTCATTCTAGTTCGTTCTCTTAACTTGGTTTTATTCTTCCATGTTCTTTGCTTTGTCAATTTTGTCATTTGAATACTTTCATGATTATTTTACAAGGATTATTTCTTCCATTTTAATTTATTTTCCATTCCAATAATCATGTCTTCTTTTAATTCCCTTTCGTATGTTATGGATTTATTATTTACAATGAGTGAGTAGTTCCCTCACTTGATGGGGAGTTGATTGAAAGGAACTCTTGAGTTGGAAGGATTGAAAGGAAATTTGTAATTGGGTTAACTGTTGGATTGTTATCTAATCACTAACATCAATCCCTTTGAACTAAGTGGGTAGCAACTCGTGAACAGATCTAGCATTCCAACTTGTTTGACTTTCCTTTACCTAGTAAAGGATAACTAAACATAACAACCATTAATTATAAATTAATCTTGAAATCATCCTATCAATAATAGAGATTCCAACTAATCAACTCCCAGTCAAGGCTTTTATTCACATTATTTGAATTTTCTCAATTTAATTCTCCACCAACTTAACTCAACTTCTTGGAACATCTGATTAATAAAATAGCACACTTTTCTGCAACTCGTCGGGAGATGACCTGGGACTTAAACTCCCAGTAATTTTTAATTTAAACTCTTTGTGACATATTTCTAAATTGATAGGCAGATTTTCAATGAGTTAAGAACTATACTTGCAACGTAACTATTTTAATAATTTTTAATTCACCAACTTCTGTGCCTCATCAGCCCATATCTAAGACTTGAAGATCTAACTAGAAGATCAGAAGAGTAGTATATATAGGAGTAGTTTTGAACTAGAAGAGAGAGCTTTTGGCCATTGGGAGAACTACTCTTTGTATAATTTTACTTTCTCTGCAAATTCTAGTTTTACTTTTAGAATGTATTTTCCATCTTTGCTTTTCATTCCCAGAGCTATGAACAACTAAACCCCTTTCATTGGGTTAGGGAGCTCTGTTGTAATTTGATGGATCAATAATAGTTTTCATTATTCTTCTTCTTTCTTTTCTCTTGATTTTACTAGAAAGCTTTCAATCTTCATCCAATTGGGTAGTCGTCTTAGAAAAGAAGCTATTCATACTTGGATCTCTTCGGAACCTTGGAAGAGGAATGAAGAGATCATGCTAGAATGCTTTCTCATGTTGGACCAAATTGGGGTTTGGATGGATATGGTGACATATAATCCTACCAACACTTTGATTTGGGAATACATGTGGTATAATCAGTGACCATACTTCATCTCTTCTCATGAGCAATTAGACCAAGGAATTGGCTATTGATCAAGATTTGAGAGATTGGGTTGCCAAGGAATTGGAATCCAATCACTTAAGATTGCCAAGGAGATCAATGAATGCATTGATTGAGGAAGAGATGAGAATGAACTTGATCCGGAGAATACAACATCTCCTGAGCCCAATGAATCCCCCATTTCTGATCTTACCTATTCTCTTTACCTTCTGTCATTTACCTTTATGTTCATTTCCCCAAATCCCCATTTAAGATTCTATAATTTATTTTCTGTCATTTACATTCCGTCATTTACTTCCAGCAATTACATTTTCTGTTATTTACTTTCCCGCCATTTACTTTTCTGCAAATCTCAACTCAATTCCTGCTTAGCTCAACTAGAACATTCCTCTGATTAAAGTTGCTTGACCAATCAATCCCTGTGGGATTCAACCTCACTCTATTGTGAGTTTTTACTTGACGACAATTCGGTATACCTGCCGAGGGAAAATTATTGAGAGACAAGTTTCCGTGCATCAAGTTTATGGCGCCGTTGCCGGGGATTGATTTTGTATCAACAATGATTACATTAGTGGATAACTAGATTGAGCATTTTTCTTTTGTTTTGTTTAAATTCTGTTTGAGTGATTTACTTTTTGTTTTAGTTATTTTCTTTCCTTTATCCCTTACCCGTTTGTGATATTCTCTTATTTCCTTTATCACTCACACTAACAGCATTTTTTTAACAAGAATACTCTTTATCTCCCTTTTACTTTGGCCTTGTTGGTTGTATGAGAGGTAGAAGAAGCGGGGCTTCAACTTCCTTTAATTCTGAACCTAAGAAGACCTTCCTTAGACTAAGGAGGGAAGCAAGAGGAAAGAGAGTTGTTGGTGCTGAGGAAGAAGAGGAGTACTTTAAACCAGACATGGATGAGAATATGGAGAACCATCATGAAGAAGAGGCTCACAACCATTACAGAGAAGGTCCAGTGCATCATGTCGAGCAAGAGAGAAGAGTTCTGGGGTCTTACATAAACTCAAACCCAGGAAACTGTGGAAGTAGCATCCAAAAGCCAACCATACATGCCAATAACTTTGAACTAAATCCACAGCTCATCACCCTCGTGCAGAACAACTGTTCATTCGGAGGAAGTGTCCAAGAAGACCCTAATCAACATCTAACCACCTTCCTGAGGATATGCGACACTGTGAAGTCTAATGGTGTTCATCCTGACACCTATAGATTGCTTTTGTTTCCCTTCTCACTCAAGGATAAAGCATCTAAATGGCTAGAATCTTTCCTGAAGGAGAGTTTAACAACTTGGGAAGATGTGATGAACAAATTCTTGGCGAGATTCTATCCTGATCAAAGAATCAACAGGTTGAGAGCTGAGGTACAAACCTTCAGGCAACAAGATGGTGAAAATCTATATGAAGCATGGGAGAGGTTTAAGGACTTGACAAGAAGGTGCCCGCCAGATATGTTCAATGAATGGGTGCAGTTACACATTTTCTATGAAGGTCTTTCTTACGAATCAAAGAAGGTATTAGACCACTCATCTGGGGGATCTCTGAACAAGAAGAAGACCATTGAAGAGGCTATAGATGTCATTGAGACTGTAGCAGAGAATGATTACTTCTATGCTTCTGAAAGAGGCAACACTAGAGGAGTGATGGAGCTAAACAATGTGGATGCACTACTGGCTCAAAACAAGATGATCACCAAGCAATTGGCTGACCTTACCAAGAAGATGGAGAGGAACCAAGTAGCAGCAATCACCACCTCATCAGCAGGTCAAGAAAGAGTGAATGAAGAAGCAGAGGGTGATCAGGAACAAGCCAACTACATTGGAAATTCACCGAGGCAGACCCATGATCCATATTCCAAAACTTATAATCCTGGTTGGAGGAACCACCCAAACTTTGGGTGCGGAAATCAACAAGATCAAGGCTAAGATCAGAGACATCACAACCCCAACAACAATGCAGTTCACCAACATTCCACACAGAGATCATATCAGCACCCACCTAACAACACCTCTCCACATCCATATCAAAACCAAAATGGCCATTCTCATCCCTCCAACCCCAACTCACCATCATCCGAAGATAGACTCTCAAGGATTGAGACTCTACTTGAAGGCATATGTAAGGAACTCCAAGATAACAAGGCTTTCAAGGAGGAGGTGCGAGCCAATATCAAAAACCAGGGAGACACCATTAAGAGGCTAGAATTTCAAGTGGGATACCTCTCTGAGAAGATTCCCAAACCTACTGACAGCTTCCCAAGTGACATAGAGAAAAACTCGAGAGGTGAAGCAAAGAAAGTAAGATGGGAAGAATGCAAGATGGTCACTATAAGTGATAGGGGGACTGAGGAAGAGCTGAACAAACCCTTCGAACACTCTGGAGATACTTCAACAGAGAAGCAGGAAGAGGGTCACCAAGAAACAAAAATTACACAGAAGGAGATGCTGAAACTCTATGCACCTTTTAGTGGAAACATAAAAAGTGACATTCTTACCTAAGAAACAATAAAGTGATGCTGCAACAACTTTCTGCATGAACACCCCATTAATCAATGTCAATTACTTACTGATATGGCTAATGAATTTACTTTCTGTTTCATTCTTTCTTCTCAATAATTCAGAACTTGCTTGGGGACAAGCAAGGATTAAGTTTGGTGTTGTGATGCCAAGGCATCTTAGGCTAGTTTCACTAGCCTTTTTCTTTTAGTTTTAGTTGTTTTATGCATTTTCTTGAGCTTAAAGTAACCAAGAATGGTTAAAAGAATAACAAAGCAATGAACCATCCAAACAGTATGATTTTGATGCAAATTCCATGAGTTTTAGTTATATTACTTGAATGCTATGAATGGAAGATTTCTCATGAAATTTTGCAAGACTTTGATGCAATTGTTTGGATGATTTCAGGGAAGAAGAGGCTAGGCAAGGAAGCAACAAAATCAATAAAGGAAGCTTGAATATCACATGTGGAGTTTAAGTTCCAGTTTAAGCCTAAACTGGAGCTTAAACGCCAGAATCATGAAGGCTAAGAAATGCTGAAACTGAAGTTTAACCT
Source organism: Arachis hypogaea (assembly GCF_003086295.3). NCBI lineage: Eukaryota > Viridiplantae > Streptophyta > Magnoliopsida > Fabales > Fabaceae > Arachis > Arachis hypogaea. The sequence goes on along the minus strand of NC_092046.1, from coordinate 92,070,097 downwards.
CCAGTTTAACCTTAAACTGGAGGTTAAACGCCAGAATGAGAATGCCACTCAGGAAGCATTTCCACGTTTAACCTCCAGTTTAACCTTAAACTGGAGGTTAAACGCCAGAATGAGAATGCCACTCAGGAAGCCATTTCCACGTTTAAGCTCCAGTTTAACCTTAAACTGGAGCTTAAACGTGTTCGACCAAGTTTTCTCCTCCAGGGTTGCTTTCTCCATTTCCACGTTTAAGCTCCAGTTTAACCTTAAACTGGAGCTTAAACGTGTTCGACTCCTCCAGGGCTACCTTTCTCAGCTTCCACGTTTAAGCTCCAGTTTAACCTTAAACTGGAGCTTAAACGTGTTCGACCTCCAGGATGGCTTTCTCTATTTCCACGTTTAAGCTCCAGTTTAACCTTAAACTGGAGCTTAAACGTGTTCGACCTCCAGGGCTGCCTTTTCTATCTCCACGTTTAAGCTTCAGTTTAACCTTAAACTGAAGCTTAAACGTGTTCGACTAAGTTACCCTCCAGGGCTGCCTTCTTCCATTTCCACGTTTAAGCTTCAGTTTAACCTTAAACTGAAGCTTAAACGTGCTGCCACAAAAGGCATCACTGGAAGTGTCTGGCGTTTAAGCTGCAGTTTAAGCTTAAACTGCAACTTAAACGCCACTCTTGGAAAAGGTTTCTGGGCCAAAAATATTGCGGTTTAAGTTAGTATTTGAGCACAAACATTAACTTAAACTTACTCTGGTATGAAACCCAATTGAATATCATAGTTTATGGGATTGGGCCTGAAGGATTGATGAGTCTGAAATTTCAATTTATTGAGTCATGTGTCATTATTTGATTATCACTAAGTTGGCTCAATGAATGTTACAGAATTTGGATCAACAGCCTCATCAAGATTATGGATCATAAACCCAAGGCAAAAGGAAAGCAGGGAGAGGCCTCAAAGCCCAAGAAACACAACAGAAGCTCAAGATAGAAAGTGTATAAATAGGATAGAATTTAAGTTAGGAAGGACTTTTCTACTTTCATTTGGCGAGTTTTCTTATCTTTGTAATTGAATTCAGAGCTATGACTCACTAAACCCCTTTTCATTGGGTTAGGGAGCTCTATTGTAATTCAATGAATCAATAATAGTTTATCTTCTTCTTCAATCTTTTCTCTTGAATTTTGTTAGAAAGCTTCTCGATCTAATTCCATTGGGTAGTTGTCTTGGGAAAGAAACTACCCATAATTGGAATCCTTCGGAACCTTGGGAAAGGAATGGAGGATTCATGCTAGAGAAGCTTTCTCACAGTGAATTGGATTGGGGTTTGGATGGATATTGTGACATGTAATCCTACCAAATTGTGGTTCATGAAACTGTGTGGTATAATCAGTGATCGAGCATCATCTCTTCTTATGAACATTTAAACCAAGGGATTGGGAATTTGTTTGTTTTTAGAGAGAATTGGTGAGCCAAGGGATTGGGATCCAATCATATAAGATTGCCAAGCAAAATTCAATGAACGCATTGGTTGAGGAAGAGATAAACATGTTTTGATTCGGAGATCTCAATATCTCCTATAACCCAATGAATTCCTCATTTCTGATTTCCACTTTCTCTTTACATTCTGCGACTCAATTCATGCAATCACCCCCATTCCCTTTTAATTTCAGCAATTTAGCTTCTGCTCTTTAATTCATGCAATTTAAGATTCCGCCATTTAAATTTCTTGTCATTTACGTTTCCCGCCAATTTTACATTCCGCAATTCTCATCTAAATCTTGATTCCGCTCAACTAGAACACACTTCTAATCCGAATTGCTCACTCAACCAATCCTTGTGGGATTCGACCTCACTCTATTGTGAGTTTTTACTTGACGATAACCGGTGCACTTGCCGGAAGGAATTTTTGCCGATCGTGCAATTTCCTAAATCGTAGCATAACAAGTTTATGCGCATCAAGTTTATGGCGCCGTTGCCGGGGATTGGTTTTCGATTGACAATTCTCCAATTGGAAGTTAACTAGATTGAGCAATTTTTCTTTATTTTGTTAATTGTTTTTGTTTCAGTTTATTACTGCTAATTTCTCCAAATTTTAATTTGTTTTCTTTGCTTATTCACTTGTTAGCATACTAACCACTAGCTGTTTGTGATATTGCCTCACTATGGAATTTCCACTATCTTTGGATGAGTATTGTTTGAGACTGAGCACATTGCAAAAAAGAAAGGAGTATCCATCATCTTTTGGTCAATCAAAATTCATGAGAAACTCTCCACCACCACAGAATGATTCATGTTATTATGCTCATGGTGGGTGGGAGTATCAGGAACAGGAAACCGGGTACTTCCCAGAGCCACAAAATGGTCCATGTTTTGGTGAATTTGATCACTACTCAAGTTGTGGCTGGGAAGATCAAAACCAAAGAGATTTCACTTATTCACACCCCATTCATCAAGAGCCATCACCTCTGAATTATCCAACCTCACCTCCTAGTTTTACATATCCAAATTCTTCATCACTTGAGCATTTCTCAGCACAAAATTCCTTCTCAAATTCATACAATTCATTTCACTATCCACAAGACTCATTCCACTACACACAAGAGTCATACCACTACCAACACTCCAACCAAAGACTCTATCAGCCCACACAAAACACATACTCCCAGCCACCATATCACAGCCAAGATAATCAACCTCATCAACCCAATCCGAACCAACAATTTCAAGATCAATTAAACAGGATAGAAGGAATGATTGCAACTATGGGCAGAGATGTGGCCGATTTGAAAAGCTTTAAGGAAGAAGTGATATCCAACTTACAAAATCATGGTGCTGCCATTCAAAAGCTAGAAGCACAAATTGGATATCTATCAAAGCAAATCCCTACCCACAATTCTTCTAGTGATACCATGGCAAACCCATGGGAAGAATCAGAAGAACAAGAAAGGGAGAAAGTCAATCAAGGGAGATCACACTCCAATGACACAGAGAGTTGCAAAGAGGAAGGGTTCATTGAACCACAAATTCAGGAAGCTTTTGATGAACAGGATACTCCAACTGTCCAACAACAACCAAGTTCTGAGATCAAGGATGTGAAGGCAGTAGAAACAAGCACCAAAATGAGGATTGTGACCGAGAAACAAAGGATCATATCCATGAAGAAGAGAAGGTCGAAGAACAATCCAACTCCTGAGCCAACAAGCAAGTTCACTCAAGCCAATCACAAGGGAAAGCTTGCTGGAAAGAAGCATTCACAACAAGGGGCACTAACTAGCTCCTTTATCCACTTGAAGTCATTCCTCTTAACAAACTGGAAGAAGAGGAAGAAAGTCAGGAACAGCATGTCAAGCTAATGACGTTAAAGAAGCGCTTGTTGGGAGGCAACCCAACCAAAGGTAGTTTTTCTTTTCTAGTTATTTCAATAAAAGAGTTAAGTAGATTTATCTGTATTGCAAGGAGCTAAGTTTGGTGTTGCACACCAAAACAATTCAAGGGTGAATGTGAGATTCTAAGTTTGGTGTTCCACCAAAAAAACTTCATTAAGAGCACATTTCTACCTCAGCATGACTAGTCACTAGCTCCAACCAATCAGGGAAACTACTTAAACAATAGTTTAATTTCTAGTTCATAGTTATTTTCTTAATAAAAGCACATGAGGTTTTCTGCATATGATCCAAATTGCTGCATATGGCAAGGAACTAAGTTTGGTGTTCACACACCAATCTAAGTTCAGAGGCCTACAAACATACATGCATGCTAACCAATTCTCAAAGTGCTTGGGGAACAAGCAACTTCTAATAGCTTTGCAGGAAGACAATCAATCTCATGGAAGGAATATACATCATCATCAAAGAGAACACCAAGGCTAGGAAGGATGATGAACAACAAAGAAGATGCTAAAAGGTTGTATTGTCACTTAATTGCTTGTACTTTGAATTGCTGATATTGGAAGTTTGCACGCACCCCTGCTTTAAGTTTGAGTCATTGCAGTTTTTGTTTGTCTGTTTGTTTAATTTTCAAATAAGTGATAGTCTAAGTGTCTGGATAACTTCATCTTCTTAAACAAATGCTTGCCATGCTTGTTCTGTTTCCATAAAATAAAATAAATGTTTGAACAAAAGTAACTCAATTCCATTTGGTAAGAAATCAAATAAGATTAAGTGTTGGTATGCATGTTTGATTGAATAGTCAGCTCACTAAGAAATAAAGTTAGAATTGTCACTTTTAGTGGAAATTAGGATGCTGTCTATGGATCTTGATGAATAAATGTCTTTGGCCATGAAAAAGAAAGAAAAAGAAGAAGAAAAAAACCACTGAAAAAGGGCAACCAAAAAGCAAAAAAAAATTGAGAAAATAAGCTAGGCACCAATGGTTTGAACTTCTGAGACAAATGCCTGTGGTGTTTATGTATTAAGGATATGCTTGGATGAATAGGTTCTGAGGAGTGTTTCAACACTTGGTAACTTGGGTTAACTAACCCGGGATTATCAACCAAAAGTCCATTATCAAGAGCAACCTAAATACAAAACATTTAGTCACACAAAGAGGTTCTGGGCACCAATGTCTTAAGAAGAAATGTGAACTAAAATGCCTGTAGTGGATATGTGTAGTGCACTAATAAGAAAAAGAAAATGCCAAAGGCTTGAGCAACACATGACACTGAGCAACAAGGAGCAAATAAGCTCAAAGAAAAAGAAAAACAAAGAAAAGAAACTTGCCAAGGATATGTGAATAACAAGAGGCCATAAGCAGTGTTTTAGTGGAAACATAAAAAGTGACATTCTTACCTAAGAAACAATAAAGTGATGCTGCAACAACTTTCTGCATGAACACCCCATTAATCAATGTCAATTACTTACTGATATGGCTAATGAATTTACTTTCTGTTTCATTCTTTCTTCTCAATAATTCAGAACTTGCTTGGGGACAAGCAAGGATTAAGTTTGGTGTTGTGATGCCAAGGCATCTTAGGCTAGTTTCACTAGCCTTTTTCTTTTAGTTTTAGTTGTTTTATGCATTTTCTTGAGCTTAAAGTAACCAAGAATGGTTAAAAGAATAACAAAGCAATGAACCATCCAAACAGTATGATTATGATGCAAATTCCATGAGTTTTAGTTATATTACTTGAATGCTATGAATGGAAGATTTCTCATGAAATTTTGCAAGACTTTGATGCAATTGTTTGGATGATTTCAGGGAAGAAGAGGCTAGGCAAGGAAGCAACAAAATCAATAAAGGAAGCTTGAATATCACATGTGGAGTTTAAGTTCCAGTTTAAGCCTAAACTGGAGCTTAAACGCCAGAATCATGAAGGCTAAGAAATGCTGAAACTGAAGTTTAACCTCCAGTTTAACCTTAAACTGGAGGTTAAACGCCAGAATGAGAATGCCACTCAGGAAGCATTTCCACGTTTAACCTCCAGTTTAACCTTAAACTGGAGGTTAAACGCCAGAATGAGAATGCCACTCAGGAAGCCATTTCCACGTTTAAGCTCCAGTTTAACCTTAAACTGGAGCTTAAACGTGTTCGACCAAGTTTTCTCCTCCAGGGTTGCTTTCTCCATTTCCACGTTTAAGCTCCAGTTTAACCTTAAACTGGAGCTTAAACGTGTTCGACTCCTCCAGGGCTACCTTTCTCAGCTTCCACGTTTAAGCTCCAGTTTAACCTTAAACTGGAGCTTAAACGTGTTCGACCTCCAGGATGGCTTTCTCTATTTCCACGTTTAAGCTCCAGTTTAACCTTAAACTGGAGCTTAAACGTGTTCGACCTCCAGGGCTGCCTTTTCTATCTCCACGTTTAAGCTTCAGTTTAACCTTAAACTGAAGCTTAAACGCGTTCGACTAAGTTACCCTCCAGGGCTGCCTTCTTCCATTTCCACGTTTAAGCTTCAGTTTAACCTTAAACTGAAGCTTAAATGTGCTGCCACAAAAGGCATCACTGGAAGTGTCTGGCGTTTAAGCTGCAGTTTAAGCTTAAACTGCAACTTAAACGCCACTCTTGGAAAAGGTTTCTGGGCCAAAAATATTGCGGTTTAAGTTAGTATTTGAGCACAAACATTAACTTAAACTTACTCTGGTATGAAACCCAATTGAATATCATAGTTTATGGGATTGGGCCTGAAGGATTGATGAGTCTGAAATTTCAATTTATTGAGTCATGTGTCATTATTTGATTATCACTAAGTTGGCTCAATGAATGTTACAGAATTTGGATCAACAGCCTCATCAAGATTATGGATCATAAACCCAAGGCAAAAGGAAAGCAGGGAGAGGCCTCAAAGCCCAAGAAACACAACAGAAGCTCAAGATAAAAAGTGTATAAATAGGATAGAATTTAAGTTAGGAAGGACTTTTCTACTTTCATTTGGCGAGTTTTCTTATCTTTGTAATTGAATTCAGAGCTATGACTCACTAAACCCCTTTTCATTGGGTTAGGGAGCTCTATTGTAATTCAATGAATCAATAATAGTTTATCTTCTTCTTCAATCTTTTCTCTTGAATTTTGTTAGAAAGCTTCTCGATCTAATTCCATTGGGTAGTTGTCTTGGGAAAGAAACTACCCATAATTGGAATCCTTCGGAACCTTGGGAAAGGAATGGAGGATTCATGCTAGAGAAGCTTTCTCACAGTGAATTGGATTGGGGTTTGGATGGATATTGTGACATGTAATCCTACCAAATTGTGGTTCATGAAACTGTGTGGTATAATCAGTGATCGAGCATCATCTCTTCTTATGAACATTTAAACCAAGGGATTGGGAATTTGTTTGTTTTTAGAGAGAATTGGTGAGCCAAGGGATTGGGATCCAATCATATAAGATTGCCAAGCAAAATTCAATGAACGCATTGGTTGAGGAAGAGATAAACATGTTTTGATTCGGAGATCTCAATATCTCCTATAACCCAATGAATTCCTCATTTCTGATTTCCACTTTCTCTTTACATTCTACGACTCAATTCATGCAATCACCCTCATTCCCTTTTAATTTCAGCAATTTAGCTTCTGCTCTTTAATTCATGCAATTTAAGATTCCGCCATTTAAATTTCTTGTCATTTACGTTTCCCGCCAATTTTACATTCCGCAATTCTCATCTAAATCTTGATTCCGCTCAACTAGAACACACTTCTAATCCGAATTGCTCACTCAACCAATCCTTGTGGGATTCGACCTCACTCTATTGTGAGTTTTTACTTGACGATAACCGGTGCACTTGCCGGAAGGAATTTTTGCCGATCGTGCAATTTCCTAAATCGTGGCATAACTAGTTTATGCGCATCAGAGGGCAAACAATAGTGATGAATAAGGAGTGTGGTGCTCTCATTCAACCAGAGTTGCCTACAAAAAAGAAGGACCCAGGGAGTTTTCACATCCCCTGTGCCATAGGAGACACAATGATTGATAAGGGACTCTGTGATCTGGGAGCAAGCATTAATTTAATGCCTCTATCTCTTATGAAGAAGCTGCAGATTAATGAGCTAATGCCCACAGACGTAGTCATCAGGCTGGCTGACAAAACTCAGAAACAAGTAGTAGGAGTGGTTGAAAACGTGTTGGTGAAAGTTGGGAACTACTTCCTTCCCACAGACTTTGTCATATTGGAAATGGAAGAGAGTCACCTTCACCCAATCATATTGGGAAGACCATTCCTAGCTACAGCCAAAGCGCTCATAGATGTGGAGCGAGGAGAGTTAATACTGAGGATACATGATGAACAACTTGCATTCAATGTCTTCAAACCTTCACAAGAAGCAGATCGGGAAAACAAGGAACCAAGGGGAGAGCACGACAAAGCATTGGTGGAAAAAACATGCATTGAAGCACAAGCTGTACACCTGGGAACTCCTTTGGTTGATGAATAAGATAATTAGCAGTTGTCACAGCCAAAGGAAAACCAGGAGGAACCTAAACCACTAGAGTCATATGAGACCAACAACAAAATTTTCTTGGAAAAAGAGGCCACAAAGAGCAGGGCAACATCAAAAGGAACAAAGAAGAAGGCACCAAGGAGATGGAGGAACAAGAAGATCCCTACAGAGGACTTCTCTCTAGGGGATAAAGTGATCTCAGCTTATTTTCCAGTTATCCCACCTCATCTCCCCACCATCCCATCTCAGCTGCCTAAAGTTTTCACCATCAACAGAATTCTCTCCCTAGAACATGTGGAGATCCTTGATGAAGCCAATGGAGATAGATTTACTGCGAGGGGGAAGATTTGAAGCATTACCAACCACCCTGACAAAGGCAGAATGTCAAGCTAGTGACGCTAAAGAAGCGCTTCATGAGAGGCAACCCATGTTTTATATGCCTTTAAAGTAGTTAATAATGCAAGGTTCATGAATTCCAAATCAACTTTGACATATGCTTGAATGAATCCTTTTATGCAGCACATAGTGAAGAACAAGTTTGGTGTTCAAGGTATACTAAGAGAGCATAAATACAATTCATATCATGTCACTCTTAGAGCCTTGAAAAAAACTTTGTACACCACATGACCACAAACTAAGTTTGGTGTCACCAATGTTGCATACATGGACAATTAAATAGTCAGTTGGTTTGCATTCATGAATAGCACTTAGTTAGAAACAAAAACTTTAAAAAAGTAGTTATCCCATTTTTTAAATTTTGCCGCCACTATCCACAAATTCATTAATCACATTCCTTTTATTTTGTAGGAGAATTGATGGGACAATTGAAGGAGGAGGGTTCGGCCACTTTAAAAGGAGAGGACTATACACGTGTCTTCAAGGGGAATGCATTGGGAAATGTTGCCATGCAACATTGAAAGAATGACACGCTTGGAAATCGAACCAACCCCATCATAAAGTTGATGATCCTTGTGCTCATCCCATGCTAAACCCCATCCGTTCATTATACACCCACTCCATCAATCCACACCTTTCATTTACTCACCATTTCCCTATATAAGTGGTTCTTATTCCGTACCCCCTTCACATTCCATTCCCATTCTCTGTACTTCCCACTTTCGGCACCCATCTCCTCTTACCCCATCAAAAGCACTCTCACCCACTCCCTTAACTATATCCTATCCTAACCCGGCCTAATTCCACCATCTATCCACACCTCTCAACACCTTCACATCCCAAAAAATTCACCTATGGCATCATCAAGCTCTAAAAGAAGAAAGGAGAAGGAGCCTATGGAACAGCACCCTTTTGATGAAAAGAAGTTTAGAACCTTTCACCATGCATTTCAATTTGGGTGGATGGCTGATAAGAAGATCATATACGAGCTAGGCTTTCAAGTCAGAAAAACAGAGTGCCCCGAAATCACAGAGAAGGTGGAAAAGAGAAGATGGGAGCTCCTCACTGATCCGGTCACAAAAGTAAATGCAACTCTTGTAAGAAAGTTTTACGCAAATGCAGTCAGGTATGATAAGGCAGATGAGTCCTATACAAGCTTTGTAAGAGGGGTGACCGTGGATTTTAGTCCCATGAGCATCATGAGGGCGTTAAAACTACGAACCATACCATTTGCAGAAGAAAGCTATCACTCCAAAATAGATAGCAGTCCCAATTATAACCAAATAGTGCAAGACATTTGCATGCAATGAGCTGATTGGGTACGAGATCCTCAGGGGAAGCCCAAGTTCATCAAGAGAGGGGACCTCACCCCTGAAGCAAAGGGGTGGTTTGAAATTGTAAGGAGATTTATCCTTCCTACCGGGAATAACTCAGAGGTGAATCTTAAGAGACCAACAATAGTACAATGTATACTTAAAGGGGGAGAGATCAAGGTTCATGAACTCATAGCCCAAGGCATTAGGAAGATGGCTGAGAAAAGCGATTCTGGAGGAAGGTTAGGCTACCCCAGCACTATTTTCCGTCTGTGTGACAGGGTTGGGGTGGTGTTCGAGGATGAGAACCCCGAGTGGATAAAAGTGGGCATCCTAATTACTGTTCGACGGATGCATGCTGTTGCATCTCCCATACCTCAACGAAAGCCAAGAAAAAGGCCAGCCCATCAAGTGGTAGAAGAATAAAACCTAGAAGAGCAAGCCCCTCTGGACATGCACCAACTACAGAAAGCCATCAATGGCTTATCTAGACAATACTTGGAAAATCAAGGAGTACATAAAGAGCTTCAACGACAGTTGATGGACCGTTGATGCGCATAAACTTGTTATGCTACGATTTAGGAAATTGCACGATCGGCAAAAATTCCTTCCGGCAAGTGCACCGGTTATCGTCAAGTAAAAACTCACAATAGAGTGAGGTCGAATCCCACAAGGATTGGTTGAGTGAGCAATTCGGGTTAGAAGTGTGTTCTAGTTGAGCGGAATCAAGATTTAGATGAGAATTGCAGAATGTAAACTTGGCGGGAAACGTAAATGACAAGAAATTTAAATGGCGGAATCTTAAATTGCATGAATTAAAGAGCAGAAGCTAAATTGCTGAAATTAAAAGGGAATGGGGGTGATTGCATGAATTGAGTCGCAGAATGTAAAGAGAAAGTGGAAATCAGAAATGAGGAATTCATTGGGTTATAGGAGATATTGAGATCTCCGAATCAAAACATGTTTATCTCTTCCTCAACCAATGCGTTCATTGAATTTTGCTTGGCAATCTTATATGATTGGATCCCAATCCCTTGGCTCACCAATTCTCTCTAAAAACAAACAAATTCCCAATCCCTTGGTTTAAATGTTCATAAGAAGAGATGATGCTCGATCACTGATTATACCACACAGTTTCATGAACCACAATTTGGTAGGATTACATGTCACAATATCCATCCAAACCCCAATCCAATTCACTGTGAGAAAGCTTCTCTAGCATGAATCCTCCATTCCTTTCCCAAGGTTCCGAAGGATTCCAATTATGGGTAGTTTCTTTCCCAAGACAACTACCCAATGGAATTAGATCGAGAAGCTTTCTAACAAAATTCAAGAGAAAAGATTGAAGAAGAAGATAAACTATTATTGATTCATTGAATTACAATAGAGCTCCCTAACCCAATGAAAAGGGGTTTAGTGAGTCATAGCTCTGAATTCAATTACAAAGATAAGAAAACTCGCCAAATGAAAGTAGAAAAGTCCTTCCTAACTTAAATTCTATCCTATTTATACACTTTCTATCTTGAGCTTCTGTTGTGTTTCTTGGGCTTTGAGGCCTCTCCCTGCTTTCCTTTTGCCTTGGGTTTATGATCCATAATCTTGATGAGGCTGTTGATCCAAATTCTGTAACATTCATTGAGCCAACTTAGTGATAATCAAATAATGACACATGACTCAATAAATTGAAATTTCAGACTCATCAATCCTTCAGGCCCAATCCCATAAACTATGATATTCAATTGGGTTTCATACCAGAGTAAGTTTAAGTTAATGTTTGTGCTCAAATACTAACTTAAACCGCAATATTTTTGGCCCAGAAACCTTTTCCAAGAGTGGCGTTTAAGTTAAACTGCAGCTTAAACGCCAGACACTTCCAGTGATGCCTTTTGTGGCAGCACGTTTAAGCTTCAGTTTAAGGTTAAACTGAAGCTTAAACGTGGAAATGGAAGAAGGCAGCCCTGGAGGGTAACTTAGTCGAACACGTTTAAGCTTCAGTTTAAGGTTAAACTGAAGCTTAAACGTAGAGATAGAAAAGGCAGCCCTGGAGGTCGAACACGTTTAAGCTCCAGTTTAAGGTTAAACTGGAGCTTAAACGTGGAAATAGAGAAAGCCATCCTGGAGGTCGAACACGTTTAAGCTCCAGTTTAAGGTTAAACTGGAGCTTAAACGTGGAAGCTGAGAAAGGTAGCCCTGGAGGAGTCGAACACGTTTAAGCTCCAGTTTAAGGTTAAACTGGAGCTTAAACGTGGAAATGGAGAAAGCAACCCTGGAGGAGAAAACTTGGTCGAACACGTTTAAGCTCCAGTTTAAGGTTAAACTGGAGCTTAAACGTGGAAATGGCTTCCTGAGTGGCATTCTCATTCTGGCGTTTAACCTCCAGTTTAAGGTTAAACTGGAGGTTAAACGTGGAAATGCTTCCTGAGTGGCATTCTCATTCTGGTGTTTAACCTCCAGTTTAAGGTTAAACTGGAGGTTAAACTTCAGTTTCAGCATTTCTTAGCCTTCATGATTCTGGCGTTTAAGCTCCAGTTTAGGCTTAAACTGGAACTTAAACTCCACATGTGATATTCAAGCTTCCTTTATTGATTTTGTTGCTTCCTTGCCTAGCCTCTTCTTCCCTGAAATCATCCAAACAATTGCATCAAAGTCTTGCAAAATTTCATGAGAAATCTTCCATTCATAGCATTCAAGTAATATAACTAAAACTCATGGAATTTGCATCAAAATCATACTGTTTGGATGGTTCATTGCTTTGTTATTCTTTTAACCATTCTTGGTTACTTTAAGCTCAAGAAAATGCATAAAACAACTAAAACTAAAAGAAAAAGGCTAGTGAAACTAGCCTAAGATGCGGCCGCGTCATTCGGCTTTCTGCATTGCCACGCGGTCGCGTCATCCGTGCGGCCGCGTCACTCATGCTATTCCATGCCAATATAGAGTTTTATAGTTTCACATGAGTAGGTATCCAAATTCCCATAATATTATCATGACTCATTCTCTTATTATCTTTTGTTCCCACAATTTTCTATACTTGGATAACACACACAATTCTATCTTAAGCTAACCAAAGATTCAATTTGGGGTATATACTTGTTTTTCCGCTTAAGGCTAGTAATGTGGTAAAATATAGAACAAATGGGATTTAAAGGCTCAAAGTGGCTAACAAAGGTAATTGAAAGGGTAGGCTTTATTTGGATAAGTGAGCTAAACAAATAATGGCCTCAATCATATGTAAACATATAAATATAATAAACATTGGACATATAGGATGAAACAAAATATAAATTACAATCATAGAGAAGTAAACACACAAGAATAAAATAATTATGGTTAAATAATGTAACCATTCATAAAGGCTCAAATCTCACAGGTTGTGTGTTCTTTAGCTCAAAAATCATGTTCCAAATACAACTTCAAGCAAATTTAACATAAAAGTTTTAATTAAAATTAGTGAAATTTTATTCCAAAGATATGGTCTTAGAAGAAACTTATTGTCTTTTCAATCAAGCAGAACATGCATGCAACTAATCTATTACTATGCAGTTTATCCTATTCTACAAGAGAAAAACTAACTAAATATCCTAATTTATTGGTGCTAGGGAAGAGAAATTACCTCCGGAAGTCAGGTACTGACCGACCTCTCCACACTTAAGGCTTTGCACCGTCCTCGGTGCCATCTGTCAAGAACAAAGGTGGGCTGGTAGCAATATCTCCACAGTCGGAACCATCATGGCTCCCTGTGCTGGTAAAGAAAGTGGAGTCCGGGGTGTCTGAGTCCTTGAATTTTCCCATAATCAGCTCCTTGAGGTATGTGAATCGGCGCTTGTTACAACGCTCTCTCATCTTAGCTTTCTGTTCATACCGATCCAACTTTTCAAGTATCTGATGGAGCAGTTGGGCTGTTGTAGGTGCCTGTGGTGTTGAAGAAGGAATATCTTCAACTGGTTCAGTAGGCTGGCTAATAGTGGCTGTTGGAAGTCGAAGTTACTTCCCGTTGGGGACATACTGATCATCCCGTGGGAGCATGGCTTTGGTGTCCCCAGCTCTGTAGGAGACTCCGGCTGCTGAGACAAGATCTGAGACCGGGGCTGGAAAAGGTAAGTTGTCCGCGATTTGTACGTGTCCCATGGCATTTTGGATATGTCTTGGTAGATTCAGAGGTTGGTCTGTAAGGATGCACCATAGTAGAATGGCCATGTCCGCAGTGAAGGAGGACTCGTGAGTGCTCAGAAAGACGTAGTGAGACATAATCTGTGCCCATACACGAGCCTCCAAGGTAAGTGCCGAAGCCGAAATTCCCTTAGGGCGGGTATGATGGTATCCGTAGATCCATCTGCTGCCAGGTAGTGCGATAATTCTGAGAACGGCGTCCCAGTCAAATTGGTACAGCCGGCGCTTGAGTGCGGCTTCTTGAAAGGCGTCCAATCCTTCAGGGACAGGGGGAAGACCTAGAGCTTTTTGAATGGCTTCTTTAGTACTGGGGACTTGCTTCTGACGGACATAGACAGACTGCAGGGTTGGCAGGTGAAAGTTGGAGTAGAATTCGACTACCCAAGAAAGATTGACCTGCCTTGGCTGTCTTTGTAGGAAACCACATTGTCTTCGAGCAATTTGCGGCTCAACAAAGGTAGCAATATTGGGCGGGAGGAGAAGAAGGTATTCGTTGTTGTAGTTCCTTTCTGCTAGGATGGGGAACATCTGCTCACAGTAGTGATTAGGAAACCGCGCAGTGTCCTTTGCTGGGAAGGCTCTTTCTTTATCATCAACCTTTATGATCCTCTTAATCTTCTTTGTTGAGGGCTTAACTACAGTTGAAGAGGGTTCTGCCACTAATGCTCTCTTTGTACCTCTTCTTGCTGGTTGTTTGGGAGTAGCTTTCTCTTTTCCTTTCTTGGTGGCCATCCTGATAAAGGGAAGAGAAAGTAAATTAAATTTAAAGGGGTAGAGCAAGGAAGAGGGCGATGTAAGTGATAATCAATGCACAATAAAGAAGAATGACGTTAACACATGGTCCGAATTACATGTGAAAAGTTCATCAATGAAAATATAGCAAGTGCATGTAGGACAATGAAATGCAAGAGGTTTATTGGCATGTAGGCAAAGGCATGAGTAGCATATATCAAGCATTCAATATCCAATTGAGATATGTTATCACTCGTAACTAACTATCACGTTTGTATTGGCAATTAAGTTCAATGAATAAAATAGTAAAGGGAATTTGTGAAAAGCAAGCATTGAATATTAGAGTAGAAAAAAATGTAGAGAAGTTCACAATGCCATATGGGATTTTTCACAAACACATAGCATGCATGTAGAAGAAGTTCTTGAAAATAAGAATTTGAACATGCAAGTAATCCCTTAAAAAGTAATATATAATTGTCAAACAAATTTACAATAATCCACAAGCATATAATAATAAATAATGACTCACATAAATTGATAACACCAAGTAAAAAGGAGAAAGAAAGAAAAAGAAAATATGAATAATGAAGGAAAAAAGAAAAGAAAAGAAGATGGCATATAAAAATAAGAAGAATAATAGAAAAGTAAGGAGGGAAGGAGAAAAAAAAGAAAAACCTTGTTAATGGGGGTGAGAGAGAGTAAAAAGTGAGAAAGAAGGAAGAAAGAAGGAAGGGAGGTGATAAACCACTATTTTATGATTTATCTTGTACTCAATTGAGTGGATTTCATCAACTCTTTACCCACTTATTCATAATATTTGCATGGTTTTATATTTCCTTCCTGATTTTGTGCTATGATTGAAAACATGCTTCTTTGATCTGATATTTACTTATTATTAATCCTCTCCTATTACCATTAGATGCCTTGATATGTGTGTTAAGTGTTTTCAGAGATTACAGGGCAGGAATGGCTCAGAGGATGGAAAGGAAGCATGCAAAAGTGGAAGGAATACAAGAAGTTGGAGAAACTGCTAAGTTGTCCAGCCTGACCTCTTCGCACTCAAACGGCTATAACTTTAGCTACAGAAATCCAAACAACACGGTTCTCATTGCGTTGGAAAGCTAACGTCCGGGGCTTCAATTTGATATATAATATGCCATAGTTGCCCTGATGCTAAGCGATGCGAATGCGTGATCCACGCGGACGCGTCGCATTTGCAAACTTCAATCCGCGCGGCCGCATGGACGACGCCTCCGCGTCACCTATCCGCGACCTGAACGTACCAGAATACGCAGGGGGTGAATTCTGGGCTGTTTTCGACCCAGTTTGCGGCCCAGAAAATACAGATTAGAGGCTATAAAGTGGGGGAATGCATCCATTCATAGAGAGCTCGCCAATTTTCACTTTCCATGATTTAGATTTAGTTTGAGAGATGTTCTCTCCTCTCTCTCTTAGGATTAGGATTAGGATTTAGGACTTCTCTTAGTTTGTAAGAGTGACTCTCGATCCAGGTTTAATATTTACTTTAATGCTTTTATTCGTACCTATAAATGTTGCCAACTTGACTTATGAATCCTTCCCATGTTATGATTTGAATTAATGATTATTTGAGGTATTTCAGTTATTGATTGCTTTCTCCTTAATTTGTGTTACCATTGCTTTCTATCTCAAGATATTTTATTCCAACAATTTTACTTTTTCCCTTTTGGTCTTGGTTAAGAAATCAGTAACTCAACATTATTAAACTCAGCATAATTGATAATCGTTATCTTGCTAATTGAACTGAACTTCAATAATCCCAACTTTTTCTTAGGAAATAAATAGGATTCGAAGGTCAAACTAATTAGTCCCTTGCCTTTCCTTTACTTTAGTAAAGGTTAACTAAGTGGAATTTAGATTCAACTTTCATTATTGTTGAGAGAGATAACTAAGTTGGACTTCCAATTTCTCTTACCTTGCCAGAAGTTTACTTTACAGTATTTATTTATTTTAATTGCCATCTACTTCACTTGTCATTTAAATCACTTGCTTCTCACCTTCTAAACCCCGATTACAACCTTCATAGCCAATAATAAGAACATACTTCCTTGCAGTTCCTTGAGAAGACGATCCGAGGTTTGAATACTCGGTTAACAATTTTTAAAGGGGTTTGTTACTTGTGACACCCAAAACGTTTGTATGAAAGGACTTTTGAAGGTTTAGAAACTATACTTGCAACGAGGATTTATCCACAAATTTCTAGACCACACAAAAATTCTCTCATCAGGAGGGAGAAGAAATAAGGAGGGTAAAGAGAAAATAGGATTTGGGAAGAAAAAGATATGATAATTGGCAAATTAGGAAAACTGTGCAGCGCAAGCGACGCGGTCGCGTGAGGCACGCGGTCGTGCGACTTGCGTTTAAACTCAATGACGCAGTCGCGTGGGGTGATTTGTGCCATTGGCACGCCTCCAGCCCTGCTCCTGCGTAACTCTCTGTTCATATTATTATTGTCTCCCATCTCCTTGCGACGTGGACGCGTCAATAAGGCGGTCGCGTCGCGTGATTTTTTTTTAATTAAAAATAAAAGTATGGAAATGCAGATGCACGAAATGTACTAATGAAGAGAAGAGTTATTGAATAAGAAAATTAAAAATAAAGAAAAGAACGATCATACCATGGTGGGTTGTCTCCCACCTAGCACTTTGCTTTAACGTCCGTAAGTTGGACGCTCCACTAGCTCAGTCTTCAGCTATGTAGGGATCTTCCAAGAGGAAGATCTCAAGCTCCTTGTTCTTCTTCAGCTTCTCGCCATGGTACAGCTTTAAATGATGTCCATTAACTTTGATAGGTTCAGAGCTTGAAGGATGACTTAGGTGATAGACTCCATACGGTTCGGCCTTCTCTACTCTGTATGGACCTTCCCATCTTGATCTCAACTTGCCTGGCATGAGCCTCAGTCGAGATTTATAAAGGAGGACTAAGTCCCCAGGTTCGAACTCTTTCCTTCTGATGTGCTGATCATGTACAGCCTTCATCTTCTCCTTGTATAGTCTTGAGTTCTCAAAAGCTTCTAGGCGAAGGCTCTCCAGTTCCTGCAGTTGCAACTTCCTTTCAGCTCCGGCTCTCTCGATTCCCATGTTGCATTCCTTTACTGCCCAAAAGGCTTTGTGCTCTACTTCAACAGGGAGATGACAAGCTTTTCCATAAACTAAGCGGAAAGGACTCGTCCCAATGGGTATTTTGTATGTTGTTCTGTATGTCCAGAGTGCATCTTGTAGCCTGGTGCTCCAGTCTCTTCTATGAGGTTTGACTATCTTCTGCAAGATACACTTTATCTCTCTATTTGACACCTCGGCTTGCGCATTAGTCTGAGGATGGTAGGCTGTTGCAACTTTATGAATTATCCCATGCTTCTTCATTAGTCCTGTTAGTCTCCTATTACAAAAATGGGTGCCTTGATCGCTCTCGATTGCTCGTGGTGATCCAAAGCGACAGATAATATGGTTTCTCACAAAAGAAACAACAGTGTTAGCATCATCAGTGCGGGTAGGAATTACTTCCACCCATTTGGAAACGTAATCCACAGCTAACAATATATAGAAATAACCATTAGAATTTGGGAATGGACCCATGAAGTCAATGCCCTAAACATAAAAAATTTCAATAAAAAGCATAATTTGTTGAGGCATCTCATCCCACCTGGATATATTACCAAATTTCTGGCATGAAAAACAAGATCTACAAAATTCAGCAGCGTCCTTAAAAGGAGTAGGCCACCAGAATCCACAGTCTAAGATTTTTCTAGCAGTTCTTTGAGGGCCAAAATGTCCTCCACTCTCAGATGAGTGACAGGCCTCTAAGATGGACTGGAATTCTGATTGAGGCACACACCTTCTAATTATCTGGTCAGCGCTACATCTCCATAAATATGGGTCATCCCATATATAATATTTAGACTCGCTTTTCAGCTTGTCTCTTTGATGCTTAGAAAAGTTTGGAGGAAAAGTGCGGCTAACTAGATAATTAGCTACAAGGGCATACCAAAGGACTATCTCAGATACTGCTTGCAGGTTATCAAATGGGAAATTATCAGCTATAGGAGTGGAGTCATCTGTAATATGTTCAAGGCAACTCAAGTGGTCTGCCACTAAATTTTGGTTACCACTCATGTCCTTAATTTCCAAATAAAATTCTTGTAATAGCAGTATCTAACGTATAAGCCTTGGTTTGGACTCCTTTTTAGCTAATAAATACTTTAGAGCTGCGTGGTCTGAATACACTACTACCTTCGTACCAAGTAAATAGGCTCGAAATTTATCCAGAGCAAAAACAATAGCAAGAAGCTCTTTCGCAGTAGTAGTGTAATTCGACTGAGCGGCATCTAAAGTTTTAGACACGTAAGCAATAACAAAAGGATCCTTACCTTCACGCTGAGCCAGTGCTGCTCCTACTGCATGGTTGGAAGCATCGCACATTATTTCAAATGGTTGGCTCCAGTCTGGTCCTCTTACAATTGGATCTTGAGTCAGTGCGGTCTTCAGCTTATCAAATGCATGTTTGCAATTTTCACTAAACTCGAACTCAATATCTTTCTGCAGTAGCCTGGATAAGGGAAGTGCTACCTTACTGAAGTCCTTAATGAATCTCTTGTAAAAACCTGCATGGCCAAGGAAAGAATGGACCTCCCTCACAGAAGAGGGGTAAGGTAAACTAGAAATAACATCCACCTTTGCTGGATCTACAGAAATGCCAGTGTTAGACACAACATGTCCTAGTAAAATCCCTTATTTAACCATAAAGTGACATTTTTCAAAATTTAATACCAGGTTTGTACTGACACATCTATCTAACACTCTAGATAATCCATCTAAGCAAAGGCTAAAGGAATCACCATAAACACTAAAATCATCCATAAAAACCTCCATACAGTCCTCAATAAGATTAGAGAAAAGACTCATCATGCACCTCTGGAAAGTAGCTGGTGCATTGTACAAGCTAAAGGGCATTCTCTTGTAAGCATAAGTCCCAAAAGGACATGTAAAAGTGGTCTTTTCCTGATCCTTAGGAGCTATATGAATCTGGAAATAACCTGTGTAACCATCTAGAAAACAATAATGCGATTTACCTGACAGGCGATCCAATATTTGATCAATGAATGGAAGAGGATAGTGATCCTTACGAGTTGCTTGGTTGAGGCATCTGTAGTCAATGCAGACCCTCCAGGCGTTCTGAACTCTGGTTGTCAGGAGCTCTCCATGCTCATTCTTCACTGCAGTGACTCCAGACTTCTTTGGCACCACTTGTACTAGGCTTACCCATTCACTGTCTGAGATGGGATAGATGATATCTGCCTCTAGTAGTCTGGTCACTTCCTTTTTGACAACCTCTAGGATAGTGGGGTTCAGTCTTCTCTGGGGTTGACGGACAGGCCTTGCTCCCTCTTCTAAAAATATCCTATGCTCACAGACTTGGGGATTGATGCCTACTATGTCTGCCAAACTCTAACCAATCGCCTTCTTATGCCTCCTCAGCACACCAAGTAGCTGCTCTTCCTGTTGAGAAGTGAGTTCCCTTGCAATGATAACTGGGAACTTCTGCCCGTCTTCAAGGTAAGCATATTTGAGGTGTAGAGGAAGGGGTTTTAATTCTAGCTTCTGATCATGTTCAGGCTCTGGGTTGTCTGGAGCTGGTAACAGTGGTAAGGCACTGTCATTGTCCTCTGAGAATGTCCCCACACTTGGACCTTGTCCTGTGTGCTTCTCTTCAAATTCCTCCTGGTGAACTTCAGCCACGGTTTCATCTATAATGTCACACTTGAGGATAGAGTGATCCTCTGGAGGATGTTTCATAACTCCATTCATATTGAAGATTACTACTCTGCCATCTATTTCAAAAGAGTATGTTCCTGAAAAAGCATCTAATTTAAACTTTGAGGTCTTCAGGAATGGCCTTTTGAGTAGGATTGATGATGGCTTTTCTGAGTCATTTTGGGGCATTTCCAGGATATAAAAATTAGTGGGGAACGTGAGTCCCTTAATGCCCACTAATACATCTTCAGCAACTCCAACCACTGTAATAATGCTTTTATCTGCTAACACAAAACGAGCTGCCGACCTTTTTAAGGGAGGGAGCCTCAAAATATTATATATAGACAAAGGCATTATACTTACACATGCTCTTAAATCACACATGCAGTCAGAAATTATCACATCACCAATAGTACAATTAACTATACAAGGACCTGGGTCACTACACTTTTCAGGTAAACCTCCCATTAAAGCAGATATGGAACTTCCTAAAGGAATAGTTTCTAATTCATTAATTTTGTCTTTATGTATACATAAATCTTTTAGAAACTTTGCATACTTAGGTACCTGTTGAATAACATCAAATAGAGGAACAGTTACCTCAACCTTTTTGAATATCTCTACCATTTTTGGATCAAGTTCCAGCTGCTTCCTGGGCTTCCTTGCAAGTTGTGGAAATGGAATAGGAGTGGTGTCTTCTGCAGTGTCTGCGCCTTTTAGTGCTTTCTCCTGTGGTTGCACTTCTTCTTCTTCTTCAGCCATGTCATGTATGTCCTCTTTCTCTTCAAAATCTTCTATTTCCACTACCTCTTCAGCTGAGGCGTGTTCTGGTGGGCTTGTCTCCTCCTGATTCCTCTCCTGCAGTGTGGTTCCGGACCTCATGGTTATGGCATTAATACCACCCTTGGGATTGGGTAATGGTTGAGAGGGAATTCCACTGGAGCTCAAAGGTTGGTTATTGGAGTTATTCATTGATCCTATCTGGGAGACAAGAGCCTGCAAAGTAGCGGTCAGACCATTTAGAGTGGCATTGATGTTGTTTTCCATGGTCTGCTGTCTCCGATCAATAGATTGTAGTAAGTCATCATTGGCAGAAGAAGAAGGATAGGTAATTTGAGAGGTCTGCTGTTGGGTATTCTGTGGTCCTTGGGATTGCCTTAGGTGAGGTGCTCTGTAAGGTTGATTCTGATTCTGCTGCCTGTTGTTGTTATTATTCCACCTCTGATATCCCTGATTATCTCTGCCTCTTTTGTTGTTGTTGTCCCTCCAATTCTGGTTAGAATTGTCTTGCCATCCGTGGTTGTAATTGCCACTTTGATTGTACCCTTGGTTGGGGCGGTCATAGAAGTTATGAGTGGCTACCATGGTGTTGTCTTCCAGCTGGAGCTGCAGACATTCGTCAGTATAATGGCTGTAATAAGCACAGATTCCGCAAACTCTTTGTGGGACTAACTGTTGGTTTTGCTGTGCTAGAGAAGGTTGAGCTTGCTGAACTTGTTGTTGATTCAATTGCATTTGCTTCAGTAAGTTGGTCATTTCACAGATACTCTGAGTTAGAGCAGCAGTCTCTCTGCTAGAGGATACTTCTGCCACGGCCTTGTTTCTGCCTCTGATTCCTAGTAGATTCAGCTAAGTCACTGATCAATTGCCATGCCTCATCAGTGGTCTTGTACTTTTTCATAGACCCATTGCTAGCACTTTCCAATGTGGTCTTATCTTGGGGCCTCATTACCTGTGTGACATAACCGAGTAACACTATCTTGTCAATCATATGGTGGAGGCAAGCTTCCAGATGATTATCGAAGCGCTCCTAGTATTCATAAAGCGTCTCGGATTCATCCTGAACAATCATGGAAATATCTTTCCTCAGTTTATCAGTAACTTCAACTAGAAAGAACTTTTCCAAGAATTCTCTTCTCAGTGTATCCCAGTTGGATACAATTACTGCTGGTTGAGTGTAGTACCACTCTCTTGCCTTCCCCTCAAGAGAAAACGGGAAAACTTTCAGCAAAATTGAAGTTTCATCTGCACCATCACGCTTGACAGTAGAACAGGCTGCTTGAAAATCTCTCAGGTGCTTGATAGGCTCTTGAGCAGGTAAGCCATGAAACTTGGGCATCAAATTGAGCAGTGCAGTCTTTATTTCAAAGTCTGTAGCCACCGCTGGGTGATGCGCTTGAAATGGTTGCATTGTAAAATCAGGGGCTCCAGCCTCTTGGATAGTAACTCTCCTGGCTGCTGCCATGTTACCTGCACGTAAAACAACCAAATCAGTAGAACGGGAGCTGGTTTCTTTCTCAAGTGATGGTTTAGATCCGCCCTCAGGGAGGACTAACCGACACTGAGCTTGCCTTATTCGTGAAATAGTTCTTTCAATCTTAGGATCGAATACTAGCAAGCTTGGATCAGGAAGCAAACGTGTCATCTAACGAAAGAAACAAGCAGCTCATAGTAGCAAAATAAAATAAAATGCAAATAAATAAATTCTAATTAATAACTTTAGCACTCCATTGCAACTCCCCGACAACGTCGCCAAAAATTGATGCGAGCGGAAATTGGCGAGTTAAGAATGATTATAAAATATGCGTTGCAAGTATAGTTCTCAACCAACCAGAAATCCACTGATAAACCACTATTTTATGGTTTATCTTGTGCTTAATTGAGTGGATTTTATCAACTCTTTACCCACTTATTCATACTATTTGCATGGTTTTACATTTACCTTCCTAATTATGTGCTTTGATTGAAAACATGCTTCTTTGGCCTTAAGTTCCCTATGTTTAATCATCTCTTATTACCATTAGATGCCTTGATATGTGTGTTAAGTGATTTCAGAGATCACAGGGCAGGAATGGCTCAGAGGATGGAAAGGAAGCATGCAAAAGTGGAAGGAATACAAGAAGTTGGAGAAATTGCTAAGCTGTCCAGCCTGACCTCTTCACACTCAGACGGCTATAACTTTAGTTACAGAGGTCCAAACGACGCGGTTTCAGTTGTGTTGGAAAGGTAACATCCGGGGCTTCGATTTGATATATAATACGCTATAGTTTCTCTGAAGCTAGGTGACGCGGCCGCGTGCTCCACGCGGCCGCGTCGCAGTGACAGAAATCAGCGTGTTTGAATTCTTCTCCAGCGATTTCTGGGCTGTTTTCGACCCAGTTCTCGACCCAGAAAACACAGATTAGAGGCTATAAAGTGGGGGAATGCACTCATTCAAAGGGAAGCTTTCATATTTTACAATTGTAGGAGTAGATGTAGTTTTTAGAGAGAGAGGTTCTCTCCTCTTTCTTAGGATTAGGATTTAGGACTTCTCTTAGTTTTAGGAGTGACTCTCAATTCCAAGTTCTTTATTTTTATTTATTTTTCAAATTTAGTTTATGAACCCTTCATGTTAGATAATAATTTCCCTTATTAATGTTATTTGAGGTATTTCAGACTTATAATTGCCCTCTTTAATTTATTAATGCTCTTTGTTTATCTTTATCCAAATTAATTTCATTCAAGTAGACCTTTTTCCCTTTTGGTTTTGGTCAAGAAATCAGTAACTCAGGAGTTATCCAATTCAACAGCATAATTGATAATTGTTATCTTGCCAATTGAGTTGAACTTCAATAATCCCAATCTTTTCTTAGGAAATAAATAGGATTCGAAGATTAAACCAATTTGTCCCTTGACTTTCCCTTGCCTTAGTAAAGGTCAACTAAGTGGAATTAAGATTCAACTTTCATTATTGTTGATAAGGATAACTAAGTCTGGACTTCCAATTTCTTATACCTTGCCAAGAGATTTTATTATTATTATTTTATTTTACTTGTCATATAACATATTCCCTCCTTACTTCCAAAACCCCCAATTTACAATCTTCATAATCAATAATAAGAACATACTTCCCTGCAATTCCTTGAGAAGACGATCCGAGATTTGAATACTCGGTTATCAATTTAAAAGGGGTCTGTTACTTGTGACAACCAAAACGTTTGTGCGAAGGGATTTTTGTTGGTTTAGAGACTATATCTACAACGCGACTGTTTTTATGAAATTCTTTACTGGCAAAAATCCTAACGTCAAAATGGCGCCGTTGCCGGGAAATTGCAAACGTGTGCCTTATTATTGGTTATTGTAAATATTTGCTTTTTATTTTTTTATTTGTTTTTATTTTTGCTTTTTTTCATAAATTAAGAGGTTATTGGTTTTTATTTAATTATAAAAAAAATTTTCAAAAAAAAAATTTTTTTTCTCGGTGTTCATCTTGATCTTCAAGTTGTTCTTCGTGTTCATCTTGACCTTCAAGTTGTTCTTAGTTGTTTTCTTTGTTTTGATCTAAAAATTTTTAAGTTTGTTGTCATTTTATTGTTTTTCTCTTTCCTTATTAAATTCAAAAAAAAAATTTCAAAATTTAAAAATCAAATTTCAAAATTCAAATTTAAAATTTTCAAAATTCAATTTTAAAAATTTTTTCAAATTTCAAATCTCAAAATTCAAAATTCAAATTTCAAAAATTTAAAATTCAAATTTCAAAATTCAAATTTTAAAAATTTTCAAATTTCAATTTCAAATTTTAATTTTCAAATTCAAAATTTAAATAACCTTTTAATTTAAAATTGTTTATATTTTCATTTTTAATTTTTATTTGATACTATGAATTCTCACCACTTTGGCTATGAGTCTGGTTACAATTATGTTGCAGGAAGAAGAAATTACAATGAGAACAGGCATCAAGGTTGGAACAATCAAAGATGGGAGGAGCCACAAGGATTTGATCAACCCTCATGGCAACAACCACCTCCAACGGACTATCAACAACCACCAGCATATGCCTATGAACCCTTTCCTCAATATGACTTTGGACCACCATACTCACAAGCCCTTTACCACCAAACACCACCATATGACCCTAACCTATATCCACTATACCAACCACCTTATGAGCCAAATGAACCCTCCTATCCACCCCAAACCTCCATGGAGAAAGCACTTGCCGATCTAAGCTCTACTATACAAGCTCTCGTCGCCCAAATCAGACCACCAAATATGTTCAACAATCAATCCTCAAGCTCTAGTGCACTTCCTTTTCAACCACAGAATGATCTCTCCATCCCATCACCACCATCCATGGAAGAGCACCCACATCCATCAATCCAGGAGCAACATGATCCCAATGATGCTATTGACATGGAACAAGAGAGAAGGGATCATCTTCGCAAATCCATACTTCATAAGGAGCTAGAGGAGGCCCTAAAGGTGAAGGTAGTAAAAACCCTTAAAGTCGAAGGAGTGGTTGAAGAATTAGTGAAGGAAGAATCAAGGGATCATCTCAAGAAAGCAGCGGATCGATTTCATGCAACTCTATATCAACTAAATCAAGCGATAAGTCAATTAGGTTCCCGACGCTCGGACACTCAAAGTGCTCCCATGGCTTCATGTGGGCAATCTAATGAAGAACGTAGCATGAAGGAGATATTAGAAACTCCAGTGGACAGTATAGAGCATGACTTTGTACTGGAACAAGTGGAGGAAGCTGTAATTATCGAAGAAGAAGAAGTGGTTGCAGACTTAGGAGATGCTGAACCTCCATGGAAAAGTCAGGTTATAGAACCTCTTTCCAAGGCGATTGAAATTGATGTTGAGGAGGGTGTACAACCTCCAAGGTATATCATGATTAAGAACTTGGAAGAGGTCGATCAAGAGATGGAGATTAAAGAAGAAGAAGCATAGCCTCCCATGCCCTTGCTAAGTAATGAAGAAGAGATTGAATTGGAAGAAAGCTACCAAGAGGAAGAGGTTGAAATTAAAGAAGCTTGCAAAGAGGTGGAAGTTGTCAAAGAGCACAAGGGAGTGGAACTTGCAATTTCATTAAAAATAACCCCCTAAGTTGCCATCATCCTTCACAACATTCAAGTGGGTAAAATTCATATCCCTTAGCTTTCTAATTCCACTTGAATATGGGCTACTGGAGACGGATGGTCAACTTAGAGCTCTTTGTAACATTAAGAGGAAGAGGAAGATGGCCAGTGGTAAGCATTGTCCTGCAAGGTTCATCATGGTTGGAAGCTTTAAGTTTAAACGCAAGGGTTGGTGTAGAGCTCAATTGAATGGGTCTAGGAAGCTGTTTGGTAGCTGCAGTGAGAATTCAAATTACTTATCACCTGGCTGGAAAGATACAAATCCCAACAAAAATGGGTGTAAAAGCAAGATTTGGAATCTTGGAATCTGCTCTGATATTTGTCACCCCGGGAGCCTAAGAATCTGTTTGAAGCTTCTTAAGGGCTTTACATGCCTAGTTTGGGATCCCGGAGGCTACTGGAATTTCAAACATTGGTGTAGATTTCTGGATGAATACAAGCATAAGCCACTATAACAGGAAGCTCACCAAATGTCCAACTTAAGGACTTTAACTAAAAGTGCTAGGTGGGAGACAACCCACCAAGGTATGATCGTTCCTTTTTCATTCTTATTTAGTTTTATTTGTTTTCGAGTTTTATTTTATTTTATATTGAACCTGGAGTTTTGCATCACATTCATATTAACACTGCATTATGCATTTTTTTCAGATTTAAAAAAAAAAAGCACGCACGTGACGCGGCAGCGTCGCTGACGCGTCCGCGTCACCAGTGCGTTAGAAGGAAAAGAAATTGAACAGAGAGTTACGCAGGAGCAGGGCTGGAGGCGTGCCAATGGTACAAATCGTCCCACGCGACCGCGTCGCTGATGCGGCCGCGTCATTTGCAAAATAGCTTCCCCACGCGTCCGCGTCACCAACGCGACCGCGTGGCCCTGTAAATCGACGTAATAAGGGTGTATGGCCGAAAGTTGAGCTGGAATTGGGCTGGACCCGTGCTAGCAGCACAAGCCCTGCCACGCGAACACGTCACTCACGCGTCCGCGTCATATTGGAAATAAGGCCACCCGCGCGATCGCGTCGACCACGCGACCGCGTCACCCTGGATTTTGGCAATACTAAGTTTTGAACAGAGAGTTGTGCGACCGCGAGGATGGACTCGCGCCACTAGCACAAATCGAGTCACGCGATCGCGTGCCCTACGCGTCCGCATCACCCAACCTTATTGCGCACCACGCGACCGCGTCATTTACGTGACCGCGTCGCCAGCGTCACACAACCTATCCAGATCAGCGCCAATTATCCTATCTTTTCTTTTCTAATCCTAATTTCTTCTATCTCCTTTCTTTCTTACTTCTTCTTCCTTCCTTTTCCTTCTCATTCTTCTTATCTTTCATTTTATTTTTACTTAATTTATTTGCATACTTTCATTCATTGCATTATTTTCATTGGTGTTAGAAATTTATTTGGGTCATTATTTCTATATTTTACTTGTGGATTATTAGAGGAATTATTTGACAATTATATATTATTTTTTAAAGGATTGCTTGCATGTTCAATTTAATACTTTCAAATAGCTTATTTACCATGCATGCTATGTGTTTGTGAAAACGTCCGTATGGCATTGTGCACTATTTTTAAGATTTCTTTTAATCTACTACTATAAATGCTTGTTTTTCACAAAACCCTTTTTTTATATTTTATTAATTAAATATAATTGTTATTACAAACATGTTGTTAGTTTGAAAGACTTGGTAATCTAACTTGGACATTGAATGCTTGATCTATGCTACTCATGCCTTTGCCAGCATGCCAATAAACACCTTGTATTCACTTGTCATCATATGCACTAGCTAT
The DNA here is from genome assembly GCF_003086295.3 of Arachis hypogaea. NCBI lineage: Eukaryota > Viridiplantae > Streptophyta > Magnoliopsida > Fabales > Fabaceae > Arachis > Arachis hypogaea. The sequence continues at coordinate 92,042,160 of NC_092046.1, read as the reverse complement.
TTTCTATTGATGACTTTTCACATGTACTCATGAGCGTGTGTTAACGTCATTCTTCTTTATTGTGCATTGATTACCACCTTTCCCGCCCTCTTCCTTGCTCTAACCCTTAGCTTTAAAAGTCACTTTCTTTTTCCCTTTTCAGGATGGCCACCAAGAAGGGTAAAGAGAAAGCTACTCCCAAATCACCGACAAGGAAAGGAACAAAAAGAGCCCCAGTTGAAGCAACCCGTCCACCTGCAAATCTCAGCATGCACCGAGGACGGTGCAATCTTTAAGTGTGGGGAAGTCGATACCGATCTCCATGGGTTAGTTAATTACTAATTCAACACCAATATTTTACTTTGTTTGTTAGTTCATTATCACATTTGCATGTTTGATTGCATATTTATTTGATTTTGTGCATATTTTACCACTTGGTTGAAGTAATATTTTCTTTTTCAAGAAATCTTTTAGAGCATTTCACTAATTTGAATAAAAATTTAATGTTACACTTGTTTGAAGAAATATTATACTAGAACATGGTCTAGAGCTCGAACACACGAAACCCGTGAGATTTTTTAGCCTAATTGATTGGTTGCATTTTATCAACCAATAATTTATTTTTGATGTGTGTTTTTCTCTCTAAAATTGTGATCTTTATCTTGCTTGATTCTATATTTCCATGGTTTGATGTATGCATACACTTACATGATTGAGGCCTTTGTTTCACTGAGCGTACATACCCATATGGCCTTACCTTTTCATTATTCTTTGCAAACCAATGTTGAGTCTATTATACCCCTTTGTTCCTTACTTTAGCACATCATTAACTCTAAGCGGAAAACAATAATGTCCTTAATTTGAATCCTTAGTTAGCTTAGACTAGTGAGAGTGCTCATAAATTAAGTGTGGGGAAGTGAATTTGGAAACATTTGGTTTGAGAATTGAGTATGTTAGAATTTTCTGAAAATGTGAAAAAAATGTTTAGGACATGATTCATGCATCCAATAATTTAATCATATGTATTGAGAAAAATAAAAGAAAAAAATATGTATAAAAAAAAAGAAAAAAGAGCAAATAAGAAAAAGGGGACAAAATGCCCCAAAGTAAATGTTGAAAACAATGCATATGTACTGTACTTGAAATTAGAATGCATGAATATGTGGAAAACATGGTTAATAGATGGTTAGATATTGTATTATGATTACATGGATTGTCTAAAGTTAGGTGGAAAGTTTAAGTTAATTAAGGATTCAGATTTTAGTCCACTTGACCAAATACAATCCTACTTGACCCTAACCCCATTACAACCCTTAAAAGACCTCTTGATTTGTGTATTTGTGCATTAAATTTTTGTTGATTGTTAGATGAAGAGCAAGCCTTAGAAAGCAAGGTTAGTAGAGAATTGAGAGAATGGAATCTTAAACACTTGAGTGATTAGAGTATATACACTACCAGTGAGGGTTCGACGCTCAATTCCTTGTTCTCTGCTTTCATGAGCTATTGTCTTCTTGCAAGTTTATTTGTACTTCATTTTCATGATTTGAATTAGTGAAATCTAGTTCATACTTCTTCTTGAAGGATTTGTTTACTTTTAACTAAGTAGGTAGAAACATTTTGCATGTAGTTGCATTTATATAGATAGGTTGCATTTCATACATTCTTACTTTCCACTTCATTCCCTTATAGCTTCTCTTGAGCTTAGCATGAGGACATGCTATTGTTTATGTGTGGGGAGGTTGATAAACCACTATTTTATGGTTTATCTTGTGCTTAATTGAGTGGATTTTATCAACTTTTTACCCACTTATTCATACTATTTGCATGGTTTTACAATTACCTTCCTAATTATGTGCTTTGATTGAAAACATGCTTCTTTGGCCTTAAGTTCCCTATGTTTAATCATCTCTAATTACCATTAGATGCCTTGATATGTGTTTTAAGTGATTTCAGAGATCACAGGGCAGGAATGGCTCAGAGGATGGAAAGGAAGCATGGAAAAGTGGAAGGAATACAAGAAGTTGGAGAAATTGCTAAGCTGTCCGGCCTGACCTCTTCGCACTCAAACGGCTATAACTTTAGCTACAAAGGTCCAAACGACACGGTTCCAGTTGCGTTAGAAAGCTAATGTCCGGGGCTTCGATTTGATATATAATACGCTATGGTTGCCCTGACGCTAGGCAACGTTACCGCGTGCTCCACACGGCTGCATCGCAGTGACAGAAATCAGCGTGTTTGAATTCTTCTCCAGCAATTTCTGGGCTGTTTTTGACCCAGTTCTCGGCCCAGAAAACACAGATTACAGGCTATAAAGTGGGAAAATGCACTCATTCAAAGGGAAGCTTTCATATTTTACAATTTTAGGAGTAGATGTAGTTTTTAGAGAGAGAGGTTCTCTCCTCTCTCTTAGGATTAGGATTTAGGACTTCTCTTAGTTTTAGGAGTGACTCTCAATCTCAGGTTTTTTATTTTTATTTATTTTTCCAATTTAGTTTATGAAACCTTCATGTTAGATAATAATTTCCCTTATTAATGTTATTTGAGGTATTTCAGACTTATAATTGCTCTCTTTAATTTATTAATGCTCTTTGTTTATCTTAATCCAAATTATTTTCATTCAAGTAGACCTTTTCCTCTTTTGGTTTTGGTCAAGAAATCAGTAACTCAGGAGTTATCCAATTCAACAGCATAATTGATAATTGTTATCTTGCCAATTGAGTTGAACTTCAATAATCCCAATCTTTTCTTAGGAAATAAATAGGATTCGAAGATCAAACCAATTTGTCCCTTGACTTTCCTTTGCTTTAGTAAAGGTCAACTAAGTGGAATTAACATTCAACTTTCATTACTGTTGATAAGGATAACTAAGTCTGGACTTCCAATTTCTTATACCTTGCCAAGAGATTTTATTATTATTATTTTATTTTACTTGTCATATAACATATTCCCTCCTTACTTCCAAAACCCCCAATTTACAATCTTCATAATCAATAATAAGAACATACTTCCCTGCAATTCCTCGAGAAGACGACCCGAGGTTTGAATACTCGGTTATCAATTTAAAAGGGGTTTGTTACTTGTGACAACCAAAATGTTTGTGTGAAGGGATTTTTCTTGGTTTAGAGACTATATCTACAACGCGACTGTTTTTATGAAATTCTTTACTGGCAAAAATCCTAACGTCATCCGCTTATCAATTTAGAAGGGTGTCACAGAAATTAAAATTAAAATACTGGGAGTATGAATCCCAGGTCGTCTCCCAACGAGTTGCAGAAAAGTGTGCTATTTTATTAATCAGATGTTTTCAAGAAGGTTTGAGTTGAATGGCAGAAAATTAAATTAGAGAATTTATATAAATTTAAATAAAAGCCTTGACTGGGAGTTGATTAACTGGAAGCCCTACTCTTGTTGGAGTACTCTCAAGGTTAATTGAAAATTGAGGGTTATTATGTTTAGTTGTCCCTTACTAAGTAAGGGAAACTCAAACAAGTTGGAATGCTGTTTCTATCCACAAGTTCCAATCTGCTCTTGGGAGGATTGGTGTTAGTGACTAGAGAGCAATCCAACAATAAACCCAATTACAATCTTTCTCTTGAGCATTCCAACTCAAGGGTTCCTTTCAATCAACTCCCCATCAAGTTAGGGAACTACTCGCTCATTGTAAATGTAAAATTCATAACATAAGAAAGGGAATTAAAGAAAGACATGATAAACAATGATTAAAAGATTAATTGAAAATAAAAGTAGTTCTTATATTAATAAATGCTAAAATAATCCAATAGTAAAATTAAGTAAATTAAGGAACATGGAAGAGTAAGAGACAAGTAAAGAAAACGAACTAGAATGTCGAAGTCTTGATGAGGCAATAACTCTTCTCAATATCCCAATGCGAAAACAATGAAAATAACAACTCCTAAAAACTATCAATGTGTAGAGAGAAAACCTAGAGGAGAGGAAAACTAGATCTAAAAACTTAAAACTATGCGGAATGAATGTTGTTGTTGGTTTCTGCATGTTCTCTTGCTCTAGTATGCTTTTCTGGGCCGAAAACTGGGTCAAAATAAGGCCCAAAATCGCCCCAGCGATTCTGCAGATTATGCAGATCGCGCATGTCACGCGGTCGCGTCATCCATGCGGCCACATTATTCGGCTTTCTGCTTTGCCACGCGGTCGCGTCATCCGTGCGGCCGCGTCACTCGTGCTATTCCATGCCGCGCGGTCGCGTCATCCCTGTGGCCGCGTCACTGCGATTTCCTTTCTTTTGCGTGGTCGCGTGATCCATGCGGCCGCGTCGCTTCGCGTTGGTCATCTCCTCAATTTCTTGTGTTTCTTCCATTTTTGCAAGCTTCCTTTCCAATCTCTAACTCATTCATGCCCTATAAAGCCTGAAACACTTAACACACAGATCACGGCATCGAATGGAATAAAAGAGAAATAAAATACATAATTAAAAGTCTCTAGGAAGCAAGTTTTCAATCATGCAATAACTTCAGGAAAGAATTATAAATGCTTGCTTATTTAATGAATAAGTGGATAAAGATCATGATAAAACCACACAATTAAACACAATACAAACCATAAAATAGTGGTTTATCAGGCACTAACGTGAGAAGGGACGTTTGGAGCGTTAGTGACAAAGGTAAGTGTCACTAACGCTCTCGAAGCTGAGGCATGCCCACGTTAAGGGTCACGTTAGCTACACTAACGTGGACTCTAACGTAGGGAGGAAGGAAAACAAGCAAACGTTATTGGAAAAGGTGAATGCCAATAACGTTTGCGAAGGACGAAGAGGCAATGTTAGTGGTCACATTAGTGCCACTAACGTTGAAGTTAACGTGGACCATCTTGGGTTAGGAACGTTAGTGAAAAAGGTGATTGTCACTAACGTTCTCGAACCCACATTTTCACTTAACTTAACACTACTAATGTCCTAACTAACGTCCATTCCTAACTCACACTTTCTCTGCAAGCAAAGCTGAGCCCAATGAAGACTACAACTGCTTCAACTCAAAGATCCAAAGACCCATATCCAAGATTTGAAGATCCAACTAGAAGATCAGAAGAGTAGTATATATAGGAGTAGTTTTGAACTAGAATAGAGAGCTTTTGGCCATTGGGAGAACTACTTTCTGTATAATTTTACTTTCTCTGCAACTTCTAGTTTTACTTTTAGAATGTGTTTTCCATCTTTGCTTTTCATTCCCAGAGCTATGAACAACTAAACCCCTTTCATTGAGTTAGGGAGCTCTGTTGTAATTTGATAGATCAATAATAGTTTTCATTATTCTTCTTCTTTCTTTTCTCTTGATTTTAGAAAGCTTTCAATCTTCATCCAATTGGGTAGTTGTCTTTGAAAAGAAGCTATTTATACTTGGATCTCTTTGGAACCTTGGAAGAGGAATGAAGAGATCATGCTAGAAATGGGATCTCCTCTGATTAGTTGTCTTGGAAAAGAAACTCTCCATAATTGGATCTCCTCTGAGCCTTGGAAAAGGGATGAGGAGATCATGCTAGAAATGCTTTCTCATGATGGACCAAATTGGGGTTTGGATGGATATCGTGACATATAATCCTACCAACACTTTGATTTGGGAATACATGTGGTATAATCAGTGACCATACTTCATCTCTTCTCATTTGCAATTAGACCAAGGAATTGGCTATTGATCAAGATTTGAGAGATTGGGTTGCCAAGAAATTGGAATCCAATCACTTATGATTGCCAAGGAGATCAATGAATGCATTGATTGAGGAATAGATGAGAATGAACTTGATCCGGAGAATACAACATCTCCTGAGCCCAATGAATCGCCTATTTCTGATCTTACCCATTCTCTTTACCTTCTGTCATTTACCTTTATGTTCATTTCCCCAAATCCCCATTTAAGATTCTACAATTTATTTTCTGTCATTTACATTCCATCATTTACTTCCAGCAATTACATTTTCTGTTATTTACTTTCCTGCCATTTACTTTTCTACAAATCTCAACTCAATTCCTGCTTAGCTCAACTAGAACATTCCTTTGATTAAAGTTGCTTGACCAATCAATCCCTGTGGGATTCGACCTCACTCTATTGTGGGTGTTTACTTGACGACAATTCGGTATACTTGCCGAGGGAAAATTGTTGAGAGACAAGTTTCCGTGCATCAGGTACTTGAGGTTTCAATTTGAATTATTTTCATGCTCATATCTTTTTTCCCAAAGCATGCGCTGTTTTCGGTTCACCACACCTTATGAGTTCGGTTTGTTTTGCAGAGCTGTACAAGGATCGGCATATATAGATTCCAGTTTACTTGGATCACCACTTCTGGGCTGGAATGAGAAACACACAAAAGAGCGAGAGCATGCATTCATTTTTCAACAAGTTCATCACACGAATAGCTCCTTGAGACAATATGTGAAGCAATACGACAATTGCCGAGAAATCAGAGAGAGAATTTGATGCTGCAGATTTTTACACCGTGATACCGTGCGCAACAAAATCAGCAATATCGGCACCGTGATACCCATGAAAAGTTTAGGGAAGTTCAAGCTCAATTCAGAGGTAAAGTGAACTGTATCACAAGCTCAAGTCATAGAGCAGGTTTCCAACTCCACACTCAACAAGTTTGTCGTCACCTACGACGCAGTATCACAAGATGTGAAGTGCCATTGCTTGCTGTTTGAGTCTAGGGGCATATTATGCCACCATTCGCTAAGCGTCCTAAGCTTTGAGCGAGTGGATAACGTGGCACTGAAATACATATTGGAACGCTGGAGCAACAATATAAAGAGGAGGCATACACACATCAAGAGTAGCCAAGATGAACATCTATTGGAGCCGAGAAGTAAGAGATTTGATTAATTGGTGTTTCGGTCACACAATATATGTGAATTTGCATCCGAGTCTGAAGAGTTGACCGGAATTCTACACCGAGCATTTGACAAGGTCATGGCAGAGATGGAAGAATATCAACAGAGAAGCAAAGAAAAAAGTTTGTTAACACACGAAGAAGCAACATTAAGCAATGTGAATGACCTTCAAAACCCACCACGTGTCAAAACAAGAGGTCGGCCCAAGAACAGACTTGTGTCCAAGCTCTATATTTATATCTCTTTCCGCTCTTGATCTTTCGTGGGTCGATTGTTTTGAGCCATTTCATGACGTATATTCCACAATCATAGCTATGTTAGAATTGAGTATAATACGATTAATAGTATACAAAATAAAATACATTAAATATAGGACTATAGAAGAGAAAGATTCTTACTCTATACGTTGACCATTCAGTTGGATATACTCTGCTTCTTTTCCCAGCCCATTTTCCATTAAGGGTTCTGATAAACCCCGTTTTTAGGGTTTATCATATGTTAAATTTAGAGCATTTTGTCAACCTCTTCTCACATGTACTTAACGAAATAGCATAGTTTTGTGATTCTCCTTTAATTTGTGCTTAAATATGAAAACATACATTTTAGACCTTAAATTGGCTAATTTTGATTCACCTTTGATTCCACTAGATGCCTTTATGTGTTTGCTAGTGATTTCAGGTTCAAAAAGCTAGGAATAGATCAAAGGAGTGAAGAGGAAAGCATGCAAAGTGGAGAACACATGGAAAAGCCAAAGATTTGAGAAGCACAACCCACGCGCACGCGCAGTGTACACGCACGCGTGGATCACGAAAACTTCAGGGACGCACACGCGTGATGTATGCATACGCGTCGATGCTGGCACGTGATTTTTTTTAGTGAAAATGTGCCCAGCAAATTCTGAGAAGCTCTGGGGCCTAATCTAAACCAACTTTGGCGCCAAAACACTTAAAAGGACCAAGGATTGAAGGGGAATGCATCAATCATTTACATCATTCACATTAGGAATCATTAGGATTAGTTTTAGTTAGTTTTAGAGAGAGAAGCTCTCACTTCTCTCTAGGATTAGGATTAGGTTTAGGATAATAAGCTTGGATCTAAGTTTTAATTCAGGCTCTCATCTACTTCTACCATTCAATTCTTTGTTGTTACATCTTGTTCTTCTATTCTTTCGTTGTAATTTCCTCTATGTTGTTTCTATACTTTGTTGTTGATCTACTCTTGTTCCTTTTATTTTCTTTCAATTCAATTTGAGGTAATTCATGTCAATAATGTTCTTTTTTATTGTTGTTGTTAATTCTTTGCAATAATTGTTGTTAGATTTCATTCTTGTTGTCGATTTGCTATGCTTTTCTTTTATACCTTCCAAGTGTTTGTCAAAATGCTTGAGAGGATGTTAGAGTAGGATTTTACACTCTTGGCTTGGGAAGGTAACTTAGGAATTCTTGAGTTGCTAATGTCCAAGTGATTGATAGTTGGTAGCCATTGACTCTAGCTCTCACTAACTCAATTAGTGAATAGCTAGGACTTATGGACTTAGATTGATATAGCTCACTTGACTTTCCTTTGCTTGTTAGAGGATGACTTAGTGGGATTGATCCTTACAATTATCATATTGTGGTTAGTGATAAGGATAGAGATCCTTGACCACCAAACCTTGTCAAGACCTTTTTATCATTTGATTCCCTTTATCATTTACTTTTCTTGTTTCTCATCCAAAATCCCAAAATATACTTGTCCATAACCAATAACAAGAACACTACCCTACAATTCCTTTGAGAGACGACCTGAGGTTTAATACTTCGGTTATTAGAATAATTAGGGGTTTGTACTTGTGACAAACAAATTTTTGTATGAAAGGATTAGTGTTGGTTTAGAAACTATATTGCAACGAGATTTCATTTGAGAATTCTAAACCGTCAAAAATTAACTCATCAAAATGGCGCCGTTGCCGGAGATTTGCAATGGTGTTATGTTATTGATTATTGTACATATGTGAATATTGTGAATATGTTTGTCTTTTACTTGTTTGTTCGTCGTTGTTAGTTTAGAACTTAGTTTGTTTGTTTTTGCTTCCACTATGAATTCTCACTCTTTTGGTTATGAGTTTGGTTCTAATTGTGTTGTAGGAAACGTGAACTTCAATGACCACATGTATCAAGGATGGAACTAACAAAGATGGGAGGAGTCTCAAGGAATTGATCACTCATATTGGCAACAACCTCCGGATACTCATAGGTACAATCATCATCCTAATGCATGTCAATTCAATGGCTATGGTGAATCTTTTCGTGACAATCAATTACCATCATCATATGCCTATGACTCTTATCCTCAACATGAACCTCAACCATACTCACAAGCCTTTCCATACCAAGTACCTTCCTATGATCCATATCCACATATGACCAATTACCCATACCATATCCTTGTGACCATTATGAGCATGAATCTTTAGAACCACCACAACCCTATCATGATTACTACCAAGAACCACCTGAATACACACTATCTCCATACCATTCTCAAGAAGAACCACCTTCCTACTATGAACCTTTTCTCCAAAATGATGAACCCTCTTATCCACCCAAAGTTCCAATAGATGAATCTCTCACTTTGCTACTCCAAGGACAAGCGAATATGCAACGGAACACACTAGAGTTTGTGACTAACTTGACCAAGGTAGTGCACACTTTGGCCTACCAATGTTTGAATACTGAAGGTGCTTTCGTGACCACGTGTGAAAGACCAAAAGAAGAGCAAAGCATGAAGAAGAGATTGGAAAATCCGGTGGAGAAGGAGGAGTTGTGTTTTGTGCTGGAACAATTGGAGGAACCTACGATTATTGAAGAAAAGGAAGGCGTGGTTGAAAATTTCGGAGATGCAGAACCGCCACGAGAATCTCAACAACCTCCGGAACATATCCAAATTGAAGAATATGAAGAGGTTGATCAAGAGATAGATTCAATCATCAATGACTTTTTATCCAAAATTGAATCCTCCCCCATTAGATGTGAAATTGAAGTTATTGAAGACAACTCCAAACCAAGTGATATTGGTATCCTTGTTGAAGAAGTTGACTAGCAAGAAGAAATTGAAAGAAGTTGTCAAGTGTTGGAAATTACTAAGGAAGAGGCTACGGGAGTAGACCTCACATTGTCTAAGTGTGGGAAGGTCTCCTTCCCCAAGTCACCCTCCAACACAACATTCAAGTGGGTAAAATTTCTACCCTTAAGCTTCACCTTCTCACTTGAATATGGGTTGATTGAAACGGATGGGCAACTTAGAGCTCTTTGCGGAGTTAATAGTAAGGGGGCGTTGTGTAGTAGTTGGAAGTGTGATATTAGGCTCATTAAGGTCGAACTTTCAGAGCATAGGGCCCATGATTGGATGAACACTACTTTGTATGGGTCTAGAAGGATGATTTGGTACACTAAAGGGAATTCTATGTATCAACCACCCGGATGGAAGAATCATAATAATTAACTTGAAGACGGGTGCGAAGATAAGATATGGGATCCCGGATCGTACTTCGAAGAGCAACTTTGGGACCTCATATCTTGGGTTGAACTTCACCCAAGCCTGGTGAAGATGGTTGGAATTTCTATCAACCATTTGAGGAGCAAAGATCCTTAGAGATTCAAGGATGAGTACTGATAAACCACTATTTTATGGTTTATCTTGTACTCAATTGAGTGATTTCATCAAGTCTTTTCACGCTTATTCATACGAATTACATGGTTTTACAATTCCTTCCTAGTTTTGTTTTATGGTTGAAAACTTGCTTCCTAAGCCTTTAATTTGTGTATTTTAATTCCCCTTTATACCATTCGATGTCATGATCTGTGTGTTTAGTGTTCTCGGGCTTTATTGGGCAAGAATGGCTTAGGGGATAGAGAGGAAGCTTGCAGAAATGGAAGGAGCACAAGAAATAAAGGAGACAACCAGCGAGCATCAATGCGCACGCATAGCTCACGCATACGTGTAATTTGGAGATTTTCACAGTGACGCATGCGCGTACCTGACGTGTACGCGTGGATTGAAGTTCTGCTAGACAACGCGTGTGCGTGCTTGATGCGTACGCGTGACACGCGAAGATGGCCAGTGACGCGTGCGCGTGCTTGACGCGTATGCGTCACATGCGTGATCTGCAGAAATCACAGAAAACGCTGAGGGCGATTTTGGGCCGAGTTTGGACCCAGTTTCTGGCCCAGAAACACAGACTAGAGCCAGGGAACGAGCAGAGACTCAAGGGAGATTCTCATTAGCGTAGTTTTAGTTTTAGTTTTGAATCTTAGAGAGAAATTACTTCTCCTCTAAGTTTTATATTACATTCACATATTTTTAGCTTTATGCTTTTGCTTTGGATATTGAGAAGAGTCATTGATAAACTACTATTTCATGGTTTATCTTGTGCTCAATTGAGTGGATTTTATCAACTCTTTACCCACTTATTCACACTATTTGCATGGTTTTACATTTGCCTTCCTAATTATGTGCTTTGATTGAAAACATGCTTCTTTGATCTTATATTTGCTTATTATTAATCCTCTCTTATTACTATTAGATACCTTGATAGGTGTGTTAAGTGTTTTCAGATATTATAAGGCAGGGAGGATAGAAAGAAAGCATGCAAAAGTGGAAGGAATACATGAAGTTGAAGAAGTTGCTAAGCTGTCCAGCTTGACCTCTCTACACTCAAACGACTATAACTTGAGCTACAGAGGTCCAAACAACGCGGTTCTAGTTGTGTTGGAAAGCTAACGTCCGGGGCTTTGATTTGATATATAATATGTTACAGTTCCCCTGACGCTAGGCGACGCGACCGCGTGATGCATGCGGCCGCGTCGCAGTGACAGAAATCAGCGTGTTTTGAATTCGAAACCAGCGAATTCTGGATTGTTTTTGACCCAGTTTGCGGCGCAGAAAACACAGATTAGAGGGTATAAAGTAGGGGAATGCATCCATTCATAAAGGAGGCTCTAATAATTCACAATTTTAGGAGTAGATGTAGTTTTTAGAGAGAGTGGTTCTCTCCTCTCTCTTAGGATTAGGATTTAGGATTTCTCTTAGTTTTAGGAGTGACTCTCAATCTCAGTTTCTTTATTTTTATTTATTTTCTCAATTTAATTTATGAACATCTATGCCAGATTTAATTTCTTTTGTTAATGCAATTCGAGGTATTTTCAGATTTAAGATTGCTTTGCTTATATTGATGCTTTTAATTTAATTTAGATATTTTTCTCCCTTTTGGCTTTGGTCAAGTGGTTGGTAGTACTTGAGTTATCAATTAAAATAGTGGTTGAAATTGGGAGTTGCTCCAATAACTCTAGTCTTTCCATAAGGAGTTGACTAGGACCTGAGGATTAACCTATTAATCCACTTGATTTACCTTCATAGTTAGAGGTTGACAAAGTGAGATTAAAATCTAATTTTCATCACAATTGATAAGGATAGGACTTCCAGTTCTAATACCTTGCCAAGAGTTTATTTTATCTATTTATTTTATTTTTCTTATCATTTAACATACTACCTCCTCACTTTCAAAACCCTAGTTTACAAGACTCATAACCAATAATAAGAACACCTCCCTGCAATTCCTTGAGAAGACGACCCGAGGTTTAAATAGTCGGTTATCAATTATAAAGGGGTTTGTTACTTGTGACAACCAAAACGTTTGTACGAAGGGATTTTTGTCGGTTTAGAGACTATATCTACAACGCGACTGTTTTTATGATATTCTTTACTGGCAAAAATCCCAACGTCAAAATGGCACCGTTGCCGGGGAATTGCAAACGTGTGTGATGAGCGGATAATTTATACGCTTTTTGGCATTATTTTTAGTATGTTTTTGGTAGGATCTAGTTACTTTTAGGGATGTTTTCATTAGTTTTTATGTTAAATTCACATTTCTGGACTTTACTATGAGTTTGTGTGTTTTTCTGTGATTTCAGGTATTTTCTGACTGAAATTGAGGGACTTGAGCAAAAATCAGATTCAGAGGTTGAAGAAGGACTGCTGATGTTGTTGGATTCTGACCTCCCTGCACTCAAAGTGGATTTTCTGGAGCTACAGAACTCGAAATGGCGCGCTTTCAATTGCGTTGGAAAGTAGACATCCAGGGCTTTCTAGAAATGTATAATAGTCCATACTTTGCCCAAGTTTAGATGACGCAAACTGGCGTTCAACGCCAGCTCTCTGCCCAATTCTGGCGTCCAACGCCAAAAACAAGATGCAAAGTGGAGTTCAACGCCCAAACTGGCACCAAAACTAGCGTTCAACTCCAGGAATGACCTCTACATGTGTAACACTCAAGCTCAGCCCAAGCACACACCAAGTGGGCCCCGGAAGTGGATTTATGCATCAATTACTTACTTCTGTAAACCCTAGTAGCTAGTTTATTATAAATAAGACCTTTTACTATTGTATTAGACATCTTTGGATGCCTGGTTCTTAGATCAGAGGGGTTGGCCATTCGGCCATGCCTGGACCTTTCACTTATGTATTTTTAACGGTAGAGTTTCTACACTCCATAGATTAAGGTGTGGAGCTCTGCTGTTCCTCAAAGATTAATGCAAAGTACTACTGTTTTCTATTCAATTCATCTTATTTCGCTTCTAAGATATTCATTCGCACTTCAACCTGAATGTGATGAACGTGACAATCATCATCATTCCCCATGAACGCGTGCCTGACAACCACTTCCGTTCTACTTTCGATTGAATGAGTGTCTCTTATATCTCTTAACCAGAATCTTCGTGGTATAAGCTAGATTGATGGCGGCATTTAAGAGAATCCGGAAAGTCTAAACCTTGTCTGTGGTATTCCGAGTAGGATTCAATGATTGAATGACTATGACGAGCTTCAAACTCGCGATTGTTGGGCATAGTGACAGACGCAAAAGGATAGTAAATCCTATTCCAGCATGATCGAGAACCGACAGATGAATAGCCGTGCCGTGACAGGGTGCGTTGACCATGTTCATTGAGAGGATAGGATGTAACCATTGACAAGGGTGATGCCTCCAGACGATTAGCCGTGCCGTGACAGGGAATTTGGATCATTTTCCCGAGAGAAGACCGAAAGTAGCCATTGACAATGGTGATGCATTATATAAAGCCAGCCATGGAAAGGAGTAAGACTGATTGGATGAAGATAGCAGGAAAGCAGAGGTTCAGAGGAACGAAAGCATCTCTATTCGCTTATCTGAAATTCTCACCAATGATTTACATAAGTATTTCTATCACTATTTTATTAATTATTTTCGAAAACCCCATTACTATTTTATATCCGCCTGACTGAGATTTACAAGGTGACCATAGCTTGCTTCATACCAACAATCTCCGTAGGATTCGACCCTTACTCACGTAAGGTATTACTTGGACGATCCAGTGCACTTGCTGGTTAGTTGTGCGAAGTTGTGAACCATGGTATTGGCATCATGTTTTTGGCGCCATTACTAGGGAAAGAAAGAGCGATGAATTTTACATAATCAAAGTGTAGTCACAATTTCTGCGCACCAAGTTTTTGGCGCCGTTGCCGGGGATTGTTCGAGTTTGGACAACTGACGGTTCATCTTGTTGCTCAGATCAGGTAATTTTCTTTTTGTTTTATTTTCAAAAATTTTTTCAAAAAATTTTTCAAAAATTTTTCTTTTGTTTTCGAAAAAAAAATAATAAAAATAATGTTTTGAAAAATAAATTATTCTATGGCTTCAAAACTTTTAAGAATGAATTCTAGAGTTTCATGGTAACATGTTGAATCCTATCTAGCTGAAAAGCCATACCCAACAACAACCTCAGCCTCCCTCATCACAACAAAGTCAATAGTTCGTTCCTCAAAGAGTATGCAGAATATGTGCTAATTACACTCATTACACTGATGAGTGCCCGCAGCTCCAACAAGAAGACAACACCTTGGCAACTACTCATAATTTCTATGACCGCCCGAATCAAGGATACAATCAACAAGGCGGAAACTACAACCAGGAGTGGAGAGATAATTCCAACCAAGGATGGAGGGACAACTACAATAGAGGAAGCAGAGACAACAATGGAAATCAGAGGTGAAACAACAACAACAGACAGCAGAACCAATATCAGCCTTACAGAGCACCTCACCAAAGGCAATCCTAAGTGTTTCAGAATAACCAACAGCAGGTCCTTCAAATCACTTACCCATCTTCCTCTCCTAATGACGAGTTGCTTCACTCTCTTGCACAAAGACAAACGACCATGGAAAACACACTTACTGGTCTGACTTCTGCTATACAAGCTCTCGTCTCTCAGATGGGATCATTGAGTACCTCCAACACTCAACCTTCAAGCTCCAATACAATTCCTTCTCAACCTATACCCAACCCCAAAGGTGGCATCAATGCCATCACTTTGAGGTCCGAAACCACACTGCAAGAGAGGAATCATGGGGAGCCAAGCTCAAAGGAAAATATACAAGTTGAAGGCATTGTGGAGGCAGAGGATGCTGAAGAAGAGGATGTAGTACAAGACTTGGTTGAAGAAGAAGCAGCTCAGTCAAGGAATGGAGCACCAAGGGACGCGGAAGCTGCAAGTGGTGCCATTCCTATCTCATTTCCACACCTTGTTAGGAAGTCCAGAAAGCATATGGAACTAGACCCTAAAATGGTAGAAATATTCAAAAAGGTCGAGGTAACTGATGAGCGGATAATTTATACGCTTTTTGGCATTGTTTTTAGTAAGTTTTTAGTAGGATCTAGTTACTTTTAGGGATGTTTTTATTAGTTTTTATGCTAAATTCACATTTCTGGACTTTACTATGAGTTTGTGTGTTTTTCTGTGATTTCAGGTATTTTCTGGCAGAAATTGAGGGACTTGAGCAAAAATCAGATTCAGAGATTGAAGAAGGACTGCAGATGCTGTTGGATTCTGACCTCCCTGCACTCAAAGTGGATTTTCTGGAGCTACAGAACTCCAAATGGCGCGCTCTCAACGGCGTTGGAAAGTAGACATCCAGGGCTTTCCAGCAATATATAATAGTCCATACTTTTCCCGAGTTTAGACGATGCAAAAGGGCGTTGAACGCCAGTTCTACGCTACAGTCTGGAGTTAAACGCCAGAAACACGTCACGAACCAGAGTTGAACGCCAAAAACACGTTGGCGTTCAAATCCAAAAGAATCCTCTGCACGTGTAAACTTCAAGCTCAGCCCAAGCACACACCAAGTGGGCCCTGGAAGTGGATTTATGCATCAATTACTTACTTCTGTAAACCATAGTAGCTAGTTTAGTATAAATAGGACTTTTTACTATTGTATTTACATCTTCGGATCATCTTTGGAACATTTAGTCCTTAGACATTGGAGGCTGGCCATTCGGCCATGCCTGAACCTTCATCTCTTATGTATTTTAAATGGTAGAGTTTCTACACTCCATAGATTAAGGTGTGGAGCTCTGCTGTTCCTCATGATTTAATGCAAAGTACTACTGTTTTCTATTCAATTCAACTTATTCTGCTTCTAAGATATCCATTCGCACCCAAGAACATGATGAATGTGATGATTATGTGACGCTCATCATCATTCTCACTTATGAACGTGTGCCTGACAAACACTTCCGTTCTACATGCAAACAAGCTAGAATGAATATCTCTTGGATATCTAATACAGGGGACCGAGTCCGTGATATTAGAATCCTCGTGGTATAAGTTAGAACCCATGGATAGCCATTCCTGAGATCCAGAAAGTCTAAACCTTGTCTGTGGTATTCCGAGTAGGATCTGGGAAGGGATGGCTGTGATGAACTTCAAACTCGCAAGTACTGGGTATAGTGACAGACGCAAAAGGATAGTAAATCCTATTCCAGTATGATCGAGAACATCCAGATGATTAGCCATGCCGTGACAGAGCATTTGGACCATTTTCACAGAGAGGATGGGATGTAGCCATTGACAACGGTGATGCCCTTACAGAAAGCTTGCCATGGAAAGGAGTAAGACTGATTGGATGAAGACAACAGGAAAGCAAAGGATCAGAGGAACGAAAGCATCTCTATACGCTTATCTGAAATTCTCACCAATGCGAAGTTGTGAAGTTATTTTTGGACCATGGTACTGTGCACCGGTTATTGGCGCCATTATCAGGGAGAGAACGAAGAACAAATTTAACAACCTCAGAGTAACAATTTCGCATACCAAGTTTTTGGCGCCGTTGCCGGGGATTTTTCGAGTTTGGACAACTGACGGTTCATCTTGTTGCTCAGATTAGGTAATTTTCTTTTTGTTTTATTTTCAAAAAAAAATTTTCAAAAATCTTTCAAAAAATTTTCTCTTTGTTTTCAAAAATTATT
Source organism: Arachis hypogaea (assembly GCF_003086295.3). NCBI lineage: Eukaryota > Viridiplantae > Streptophyta > Magnoliopsida > Fabales > Fabaceae > Arachis > Arachis hypogaea. Next base: position 92,025,007 of record NC_092046.1, on the reverse strand, counting down.
TCAGAATTTTTAAGAGTGAGTTCTAGTGTTTCATGAAGCATGTTGAAGCCTGGCTGGCTGTAAAGCCATGTCTAAATTCTTTTGGACTTAGGCTTCCAAACCATCATCACAAGAGCAAGCTAGCTGTTCCTAATCCACCTGCTGTTGTATGACTGATTTGTATCTTCTAAAGCTTGGCTGGCTATTAAGCCATGTCTAACCCTCAGATTGGAGCTTTAGACTAAGAGTACAAGATTCCTAGAATTCATATTAAAAATTTTGAAATCCTTATTTCCTTTTTCAAATAATTTTCGAAAAATCCAAAAAAAAAAATCATAAAATCATAAAAATCAAAAATATGTTGTGTTTCTTGTTTGAGTCTTGAGTCAATTTTTAAGTTTGGTGTCAATTGTATTTTTTTCTAAAAAGTTTATGCATTTTTCGAAAATTCATGCATTCATAGTGTTCTTCATGATCTTCAAGTTGTTCTTGGCCAGTCTTCTTGTTTGATCTTTATATTTTCTTGTTTTGTGTCTTTTCTTGTTTTTCATATGCGTTATTGCATTCATAGTGTCCATACATGAAAAATTTCTACGTTTGGTGTCTTGCATGTTTTCTTTTCTTGAAAATTTTTCAAAAATAAGTCTTGATATTCATCTTGATCTTCAAAGTGTTCTTAGTGTTCATCTTGACATTCATAGTGTTCTTGCGTGCATTCATTGTTTTGATCTAAAAATTCTCATGCATTGAGTCTTTTTCATGTTTTTCTCTTTCATCATTAAAAATTCAAAAAATCAAAAAATATCTTTCCCTTTTTCTCTCTTAAAATTTCGAAAATTTGGATTGACTTTTTCAAAACTTTTTAAAATTTAGTTGTTTCTTATGAGTCAAATCAAACTTTCAATTTAAAAATCTTATCTTTTTCAAATTTTTTTCAAAAATCATATCTTTTCCATTTTTTTATTTATTTTTGAAAATTTCAAAAATCTTTTTCAAAATATTTTCAAAATATTTTTCTTATTTTTATATCATATTTTCGAAAATCACATCATCAATTAATGTTTTGATTCAAAAATTTTGAGTTTGTTGCTTACTTGTTAAGAAAGATTCAAACTTTAAGTTCTAGAATCATATCTTATGATTTCTTGTGAACCAAGTCATTAATTGTGATTTTAAAAATCAAATCTTTCTCAAAACTAATTCTAATCATATCTTTCTATCATATCCTTTTTTTAAATCTTATCTTTTTCAAAAATTTGATTTTCAAATATCTTTTCTAACTTCTTATCTTCTTATCTTTTCAAAATTGATTTTCAAATCTTTTTCAACTAACTAATTGACTTTTTGTTTGTTTCTTATCTTTTTCAAAACTACCTAACTAACTCTCTCTCTCTAATTTTTGAAAATCTCTTCCCTCTTTTTCAAAAATTCTTTTTAATTAACTAATTGTTTCAATTTTTAATTTTAATTTGATTTCATTCCTAATTTTCGAAAATCACTAACCCCTTTTCAAAATTTTATTTTCGAAAATCCTCCGTCTTTCTCGTCTCCTTCTATTTATTTATTCATCTACTAACACTTCATCTCACCCAAATTCGAACCCCTCTTCCATCTGTGTTCGAATTTTCTCTTCTTCCCTTCTTTACATTACATTCTTTTCTTCTTCTACTCACACAGGGGAACCTCTATACCTGGGTAAAAAGGATCCCTATTATTATTATTTTTCTGTTCCCTCTTTTTCATATGAGCAGGAGCAAGGACAAGAACATTCTTGTTGAAGCAGACCCTGAACCGGAAAGGACTCTGAAGAGGAAACTAAGAGAAGCTAAAATACAACAATCCAGAGATAACCTTACAGAAATTTTCGAACAGGAAGAGGAGATGGCAGCCGAAAATAATAATAATGCAAGGAGGATGCTTGGTGACTTTACTGCACCTAATTCCAATTTACATGGAAGAAGCATCTCCATCCCTACCATTGGAGCAAACAATTTTGAGCTTAATCCTCAATTAGTTTCTCTAATGCAACAAAATTGCAAGTTTCATGGACTTTCATCTGAAGATCCTTTTCAGTTCTTAACTGAATTCTTGCAGATCTGTGATACTGTTAAGACTAATGGAGTAGATCCTAAAGTCTACAAGCTCATGCTTTTCCCGTTTGCTGTAAGAGACAGAGCTAGAGTGTGGTTGGACTCTCAACCCAAAGATAGCCTGAACTCTTGGGATAAGCTGGTCACGGCTTTCTTAGCCATGTTCTTTCCTCCTCAAAATCTGAGTAAGCTTAGAGTGGATGTTCAAACCTTCAGACAGAAGGAAGGTGAATCCCTCTATGAAGCTTGGAAGAGATACAAGCAACTGACCAAAAAGTGTCCTTCTGACATGCTTTCAGAATGGACCATCCTAAATATATTCTATAATGGTCTATCTGAATTAGCTAAGATGTCATTGGATACTTCTGCAGGTGGATCCATTCGCCTAAAGAAAACGCCTGCAGAAGCTCAAGAACTCGTTGACATGGTTGCTAATAACCAGTTTATGTACACTTCTGAGAGGAATCTTGTGAGTAATGGGACGCCTCAGAAGAAGGGAGTTCTTGAAATTGATACTCTGAATGCCATATTGGCTCAGAATAAAATATTGACTCAGTAAGTCAATATGATTTCTCAAAGTCTAACTGGAATGCAAGCTGCATCCAACAGTACTCAAGAGGAATCTGCTGAAGAAGAAGCTTATGATCCTGAGAACCCTGCAATAGCAGAGGTAAATTACATGGGTGAACCCTATGGTAACACCTATAATCCCTCATGGAGAAATCACCCAAATCTCTCATGGAAGGATCAACAAAATCCTCAACAAGGCTTTAATAATGGTGGAAGAAATAGGTTTAGCAATAGCAAGCCTTTTTCATCATCCACTCAGCAACAGACAAAGAATTCTGAACAAAATACCTCTAATTTAGCAAACTTAGTCTCTGATCTATCTAAGGCCACTGTGAATTTCATGAATGTAACAAGGTCTTCCATTAGAAATTTGGAAGCACAAGTGGGCCAGCTGAGTAAAAGGATCACTGAAATCCCTCCTAGTACTCTCCCAAGCAATACAGAAAAAAATCCAAAAGGAGAGTGCAAGGCCATTGAAATAACCATCATGGCCGAATCTAAGGAGGAAGGAGAGGACGTGAATCCCAAGGAGGAAGACCTCCTGGGACGTCCAGTGATCAATAACGAGTTTTCCTCTGAGGAACCAAAGGAATCTGAGACTCGTCTAGAGACCATAGAGATTCCATTGAACCTCCTTATGCCATTCATGAGTTCTGATGAGTATTCTTCTTCTGAAGTGAATGAGGATGTCACTGACGAATAAGTTGCCAAGTTTCTTGGTGCAATCATGAAGCTGAATGCCAATTTATTTGGTAATGAGACTTGGGGAGATGAACCTCCCCTGTTCACCAATGAACTAAATGCATTGGATCAACTGAGATTGCCTCAGAAGAAACAGGATCCTGGAAAGTTCCTGATACCTTGTACCATATGCACCATGACCTTTGAGAAGGCTCTATGTGACCTGGGGTCAGGAATAAACCTCATGCCACTCTCTGTAATGAAGAAACTGGGAATCTTTGAGGTACAAGCTGCTAAAATCTCATTAGAGATGGCAGACAATTCCATAAAACAGGCTTATGGACAAGTAGAGGACATATTAGTAAAGGTTGAAGGCCTTTACATCCCTGCTGATTTCATAATCTTAGATACTGGGAAGGATGAGGATGAATCCATCATCCTTGGAAGACCCTTCCTAGCCATAGCAAGAGCTGTGATTGATGTTAATAGAGGTGAACTAGTCTTTCAATTGAATAAGGACTCCCTTGAGTTTAAAACTCAAGGACATCCTTCTGTAAACATGGAAAAGAGGCACAGTAAGCTTCTCTCAAAACAGAGTCAACCAGAGCCCCCACAGTCAAACTCTAAGTTTGGTGTTGGGAGGCTACAACCAAACTCTAAGTTTGGTGTTGAACTCCCATATCCAAACTCTAAGTTTGGTGTTGGAAAGTCTCAACAATGCTCTGAACATCTGTGAGGCTCCATGAGAGCCCACTATCAAGCTATTGACATTAAAGAAGCGCTTGTTGGGAGGCAACCCAATTTTTATTTAATTATATTTTTATTAGTTATATGTCTTCATAGGTTCATGATCATGTGGAGTCACAAAAACAACTGAAAAATTTGAAGAAAAATCAAAAACAGCATTAAGAATAGCACACCCTGGAGGAGGAGTTCACTGGCATTCAAACGCTAGTAAGGAGCATCTGGCTGGCGCTCAACGCCAGAACAGAGCATGGATCTGGCATTGAACGCCAGAAACAAGCAGCATCCTGGCGTTCAGACGCCAGAAATGCACACTGAGGAAGAGCTGGCGCTGAACGCCAGAAACAAGCATCTGGGCGCTAAACGCCTAGAACAAGCATCAATTCGGCGTTTAAACGCCAGAATTGCATGCAAAGGCATTTTACATGCCTAATTGGTGCAGGGATGCAAATCCTTGACACCTCAGGATTTGTGGACCCCACAGGATCAACTCAGCATCTGTGGACCCCACAGGATCCCCACCTACCATCACTCACTCTCTTCCCTCTTCTCAATGTTCATCCTCTCTTCCCAATAAACACTCTTCCCCAAAACTCTTCACCAATCACCTCAATCTCTCTTCCCTATCACCACTTCACCACTCACATCAATCCACTCTTCCCCATAAACCTACCTCATAAACTCCACCTACCTTCAAAATTCAAAATCAATTTCCCACCCAAACCCCCCTACATGGCCGAAACTAACCCCCCTCCCCTTCCTATATAAAGCCTTCCATTCTTCCTCATTTTCACACAACACAACCCTCTCTTCCCCTTCTTGGCCGATTACACCTCTCCCTCCTCTCCTCCATATTTTCTTCTTCTTCATCTATTCTTTCTTCTCTTGCTCGAGGGCGAGCAATATTCTAAGTTTGGTGTGGTAAAAGCATAAGCTTTTTATTTTTCCATTACCATTGATGGCACCTAAGACCGGAGAATCCTCTAGAAAAGGGAAAGGGAAGACAAAAGCTTCCACCTCCGAGTCATGTGAGATGGAAAGATTCATCTCCAAAGCCCATCAAGACCACTTCTATGATGTTGTGGCCAAGAAGAAGGTGACCCCCGAGGTCCCTTTCAAACTCAAGAGAAATGAGTATCTGGAGATCCGACATGAAATCCAAAGAAGAGGTTGGGAAGTTCTAACAAACCCCATCCAACAAGTCGGTATCCTAATGGTTCAAGAGTTCTATGCTAATGCATGGATCACTAAGAACCATGATCAAAGTAAGAACCCGAATCCAAAGAATTATATTACAATGGTTCGGGGGAAATACTTAGATTTTAGTCCGGAAAATGTGAGGTTGGCGTTTAACTTTCCCATGATGCAAGGAGATGCACACCCCTACACTAGAAGGGTCAACTTTAATCAAAGGTTGGACCAAGTCCTCATGGACATATGTGTGGAAGGAGCTCAATAGAAGATTGACTCCAAAGGCAAGCCGGTTCAACTAAGAAGACTGGACCTCAAGCCTGTAGCTAGAGGATGGTTAGAGTTCATCCAACGCTCCATCATCCCCACTAGCAACCGATCTGAAGTTACTGTGGATCGGGCCATCATGATTCATAGCATCATGATTGGAGAGGAAGTAGAAGTTCATGAAGTCATCTCCCTTGAACTCTACAAAATAGCCGAAAAGCCCTCTCCCTAGGCAAGGCTAGCGTGTCCTCATCTTATTTGCCATTTATGTTACTCAGTTGGAGCTTTCATAGAAGGAGACATTCCCATTGAGGAAGAGAAGCCCATCAAAAAGCAATGAGGGAGGAGCAACAAAGACAAGGAAGAGACATAGAAGAGCTCAAGGACATCATTGGTTCCTCAAGAAGGAAACGCCATCATCACTAAGGTGGACTCATTCCTTGTTCTTAAATTCTCTGTTTTTCGTTTTCTTTATGTTAAGTGCTTATCCACGTTTGTGTCTTATTACATGATCATTAGTATTTAGTAACTTTGTCTTAAAGTTATGAATGTCCTATGAATCCATCACCTCTCTTAAATGAAAAATGTTTTAATTCAAAAGAACAAGAAGTACATGAGTTTCGAATTTATCCTTGATCTTAGTTTAATTACTTTGATGTGGAGACAATGCTTTTTGTTTTCTGAATGAATGCTTAAATAGTGCATATGTCTTTTGAAGTTGTTGTTTAAGAATGTTAAATATGTTGGCTCTTGAAAGAATGATGACAAGGAGACATGTTATTTGATAATCTGAAAAATCATAAAATTGATTCTTGAAGCAAGAAAAAGCAGTGAATACAAAAGCTTGCAGAAAAAAAAATATAGAAAAAAAATAGCGAAAAAAAAGAGAAAAAGCAAGCAGAAAAAGCCAAAAGCTCTTAAAACCAAAAGGCAAGAGCAAAAAGCCAATAACCCTTAAACCAAAAGGCAAGGGTAAATAAAAAGGATCCCAAGGCTTTGAGCATCAGTGGATAGGAGGGCCTAAAGGAATAAAATCCTGGCCTAAGCGGCTAAACCAAGCTGTCCCTAACCATGTGCTTGTGGCGTGAAGGTGTCAAGTGAAAACTTGAGACTGAGCGGTTAAAGTCAATGTCCAAAGCAAAAAAAGAGTGTGCTTAAGAACCCTGGACACCTCTAATTGGGGACTTTAGCAAAGCTGAGTCACAATCTGAAAAGGTTCACCCAGTTATGTGTCTATGGCATTTACGTATTCGGTGCTAATACTGGAAAACAAAGTGCTTAGGGCCACGGCCAAGACTCGTAAAGTAGCTGTGTTCAAGAATCAACATACTGAACTAGGAGAATCACTAACACTATCTGAACTCTGAGTTCCTATACATGCCAATCATTCTGAACCTCAATGGATAAAGTGAGACACCAAAACTATTCAAAAGGCAAAAAGCTACAAGTCCCGCTCATCTGATTGGAGCTAAGTTTCATTGATAGTTTGGAATTTATAGTATATTCTCTTCTTTTTATCCTATTTGATTTTCAGTTGCTTGGGTACAAGCAACAATTTAAGTTTGGTGTTGTGATGAGCGGATAATTTATAAGCTTTTTGGCATTATTTTTAGTAAGTTTTTAGTAGGATCTAGTTACTTTTAGGGATGTTTTTATTAGTTTTTATGCTAAATTCACATTTCTGGACTTTAATATGAGTTTGTGTGTTTTTCTGTGATTTCAGGTATTTTCTGGCTGAAATTGAGGGACTTGAGCAAAAATAAGATTCAGAGGTTGAAGAAGGACTGCAGATGCTGTTGGATTCTGACCTCCCTGCACTCAAAGTAGATTTTCTGGAGCTACAGAACTCCAAATGGCACGCTCTTAACGGCGTTGGAAAGCAGACATCCAGGGCTTTCAACTTATTCCGCTTCTAAGATATCCATTCGCACCCAAGAAAATGATGAATGTGATGATTATGTGACGCTCATTGTCATTCTCACTTATGAACGCGTGCCTGATAAGCACTTCCGTTCTACATGCAAACAAGCTAGAATGAATATCTCTTGGATATCTAATACAGGGGACCGAGTCCGAGATATTAGAATCCTCGTGGTATAAGTTAGAACCCATGGATGGCCATTCCTGAGATCCGGAAAGTCTAAACCTTGTCTGTGGTATTTCGAGTAGGATCTGGGAAGGGATTGCTGTGACGAACTTCAAACTCGCGAGTGCTGGGCGTAGTGACAGACGCAAAAGGATAGTAAATCCTATTCCAGTATGATCGAGAACCTCCAGATGATTAGCCATGCCGTGACAGAGCATTTGGACCATTTTCACAGATAGGATGGGATGTAGCCATTGACAACGGTGATGCCCTTACAGAAAGCTTGCCATGGAAAGGAGTAAGACTGATTGGATGAAGACAGCAGGAAAGCAAAGGATCAGAGGAACGAAAGCATCTCTATACGCTTATCTGAAATTCTCACCAATGAATTACATAAGTATTTCTATCTTTATTTTCTGTTTATTTATTATTAATTTTCGAAAACTCCACCACTATTTGATATCCGCCTGACTGAGATTTACAAGATGACCAAAGCTTGCTTCATACCAACAATCTCCATGGGATCGACCCTTACTCACGTAAGGTTTTATTACTTGGACGACCCAGTACACTTGCTGGTTAGTTGTGCGAAGTTGTGAAGTTATTTTTGGACCATGGTATTGTGCACCAGTTATTGGCGTCATTACCAGGGAGAGAACGAAGAACAAATTTTACAACCTCAGAGTAACAATTTCGCATACCAGTAACCATTCCACTTTTTAATGCCATTCAGCAGGTACCTAAATATGCTAAATTTCTAAAGGATTTGTGCATTCGTAAAGATAAATTACAGAACTTAGAAACTATTCTTCTAGGTAGTTCCATTTCTGCATTGGTAGGCGATATACCTGAAAAATGTAGTGACCCAGGTCCATGCATGGTTACTATTACTATAGATGGTGTGAAATTTTCTGACTGTATGTGTGATTTAGGAGCGTGTGTTAGTATAATGCCATTGTCTGTATATGTTGCTTTAAGGTTCCCTTCCTTAAAAAGGTCGGCAGATCATTTTATTTTAGCAGATAAAAGCATTATCTCTGTGGTTGGAATTGCTGAGGACGTGCTGGTGAGCATTAAGGGGCTCAAATTTCCTATTGACTTCTATATTTTGGAAATGCCCCCTAATGACTCAGGAAGACCATCATCCATCCTGCTTGGAAGGTCATTCTTGAAGACTTCAAAATTCAAGCTGGATGCCTTCTCAGGAACTTATTCTTTTGAGATAGATGGCAGAGCAGTGAGCTTCAATCTGGATGAAGCTATGAAGAATACCCCTGAAGATCATTCCATCTTCCAGTGCGAAATCATTGATGAGACGGTAGCTGGAGTTCACCAGGAGGAAGTAGAAGAAAGGCACATGGAGCAAGATGTAAGTGTGGGGACACCCCCTGGACAAGATGAAGACACGTTACAACCATCACTGGCTCCAGATGATCAAGTGTCTAGCAATGAACAAAAATTGGAATTAAAGCCCCTTCCACCCTACCTCAAGTATGCTTACCTTGAGGATGATCAGAAGCTCCCAGTTATCATTGCAAGGGAACTCACTTCCCAACAGGAGGAGCAGCTGCTCAGTGTGCTGAGAAGACACAAGAAAGCAATTGGGTGGAGCTTGGCGGATATAGTAGGCATCAGCCCTCAAGTTTGTGAGCACATAATATTTCTAACAGAGGGAGCAAGGCCTGTCTGTCAGCCCTAAAGAAGACTGAATCCCACCATCTTAGAGGTTGTCAAGAAAGAAGTGACCAGGCTACTTGAAGCAGATATCATTTACCGCATCTCAGATAGTGAATGGGGCAGTCGTGTACAAGTGGTGCCCAAGAAGTCTGGAGTCACAACAGTAAAGAATGAGCATGGAGAGCTCCTGACAACTAGATTGCAGAATTCATGGAGAGTTTGCATTGACTACAGGCGTCTCAACCAAGCTATTCGCAAGGATCATTACCCCTTGCCATTTATTGACCAGATGCTTGATCGCTGATAAACCCATATTTTATGATATGTATTGTGCTCAATTTAGGTGATTTATTAAATCATTCACTCACTTATTCATGAAATTGCATGGTTTTACTTTCCCTTCCTTATTATGTGATATATGTGAAATACATGTTTCCTATGCTTTAAAATTATTTATTTTAGTTACCCTTTATTACCATTCGATGCCGTGATTTGTGTGTTGAGAAGTTTCAGATCTTCTAAGGCAAGAATGACTTAAGGGATGGAAAGGAAACATACAAAAATGGAAGGAAAGCACAAAATGGAGTTTTTTGAAGAAACTGGCAGTGACGCGAACGCATGGACGACGCGGCCGCGTGCCCAGTGTGAAAAGACAGCGACGCGAACGCGTGACTGATGTGGACGCGCGCCCTGAGCAGAATACAGATGACGCGGATGCATGACCGAAGTGAATGCGTGACAAGGAAAACTCCAGATGACGCGACCGCGTGACCCACGCAGACGCGTGACAGACGCCACGCACCAGAAATTACAAAAAATGCTCCCAGCGATTTCTGAAGCCCTTTTTGGCCCAGATCCAAGTTCAGAAGGCACAAATTAGAGGTTATGAAGTGGGGGAATGCATCCATTCAGAGAGAGCTCGAATTATCCACTTTTCATAGTTTAGATGTAGTTTTTAGAGGGAGACGTTCTCCCCTCTCTCTTAGGTTTTAAGATTAGGATTTCTTATTATTTCAATTTAGTATTCCACTCCTTCTCAGGTTCAATATTCCTTTACTTTATATTTCCCTTTTGCTTTCAGATATTTTAATGCTTTCCTTTAATTACTTTTGTTGCCTAATTGGCTTATGAACCACTCATGTTTAGATTTGATTTTCTATTTAATATAATTTGAGGTATTTCAGAATTATGATTGCTTTCCTTTGTTTACATTAATAATTTGTAATTGATTCCTTTTGGCTTTGGTTGATTAATTGGTAACACTTGAGTTGTCAAACTCAGCAGTGGTTGAAATTGGCAGATTCCTAATTAATCTAGATCGTTCTAAAGCTAGTCTTCCCACAGGGATTGACTAAGACTTGAGGATCAATTTAATTAGTCCACTTGACTTAACTAAGTGGGATTAAAATCCAATTCTCATCACACCTAATAAGGATAACTAGGATAGAAATTCCAATTTCTCATACCTACCAATAGTTTATTTTATAGTTATTTGTTTATTTTATTGTCATTTAAATTACTCGTCCCTTACTTCCAAAACCCCAATTTACAAACTCATAACCAATAATAAGAACATACTTCCCTGCAGTTCCTTGAGAAGACGACCCGAGGTTTAAATACTTCGGTTATCAATTTATTTAGGGTTTTGTTACTTGTGACAACCAAAACGTTTGTAAGAAAGGACTTTTGTTGGTTTAGAAGCTATACCTACAACGAGGATTTATTTCGAATTCTAGACCACGCAAAAGTTCATCTCTTCAAAATGGCGCCGTTGCCGGGGAACTGCAATCGTGTGCCTTATTATTGGTTATTGTAAATATTTTTCTTTTATTTGTTTAATTGTTTTTGTTTTTCCCTTTTTACTTCTTTTAGCTACTATGAATTCTCACCCCTCTCGCTTTGAGATTGGTTCTAACATTGTTGAAGGAAACGGAAGTTATAGCAGGAATATGCATCAAGGTCTGAGCAATCAAAGATGGATGGAGCCAAGAGGATTTGATCAACCCTTTAGGCAGCAACACCCTCTAAGACGTCATGGACAAAGACCATTATACAATGCAAACCAAGCTAAAAGATATGGTGGACAACCTTGTAACTACCAACAAGCCCCACCTTGTGCCTATAGACCATCCTTTCAACATAGCTTTGAACCACCCCACTCACAAGCTCCTTTTCACCATTCACCACCGTATGATCCTTATTTACCCCAATTCCAATCCAATTACTCCCAAACACCACCACTTCCCTATGTACCATGTCCAAATCCACCACCTCGAGAATCACAGGCTCGCCTCAAGGAAACAGTAGATCAACTTCATACAACCCTTCATCAGCTGGAGCAAGCAATACATCAATTATCTTCCAGACATTTAGACACTCAAGGAACTCCAATAGCTTTATGTGGAGAATCTAATGACGAACGTAGCATGAAGGAGACACTAGAAACCCCAGAGGGCAGTAATGAGCATAACTTTGTTCTGGAACAATTGGAGGAAGCTCAAATTATCCAAGAAGAAAAAGTACTGATTGAAGATTTAGGAGATGCTGAACCTCCATGGGAATCCAGAGTTGTGAAGAATTCCGTCAAGGACGTTACAATTAATGCTAAGGAGCTAGAAACATCTATCCCAAGGCCATTACCACCCAATACAAGTTTTAAGTGGGTACAATCCTTAACCTTTAACTTTATTTTTCCACTTGAATATGGTTTTCTTGAAACAGATGGCCAGCTTAGAGCTCTCTGCGGCTTTAAGAGTAAGAGGGAAATGGCTCGTACTCAGAGCTGGTGCACAAGGTTCAATAAGGTTCCATGCTTCAACTCGAAGTACACGGATTGGTCTCATGTTCAATCGAATAGATCTCGGAAAATGTTTGGTCATCTTGGTGAGAATCTAATTTCTGAACCGCCCGGACGGAAAAATATAGATCAAGACAAAGGCGGATTTAAAAGCAAAGTTTGGGATCCTGGAATCTATTCTAACATTCGTCACCCCAGAACCCTGAGAATCTGTCTGAAGCTGCTCAGAAGCTTTACATGCCTAGTTTGGGACCCCGGAGGCTGTTGGAATTCCAAACATTGGTGGAGATTTCTGGATGAATTTAAGCACAAGCCACCATAAAAGGAAGCTCATCTAATGTCCAACTTAAGGACTTTAACTAAAAGTGCTAGGTGGGAGACAACCCACCATGGTATGATCGTTCCTGTTTTCATTTTATTTCATGTTATTTATTTTTATATTTTTTTTATTTTCATTAAACCTAGATAGTATTCGTAAGCATCTGCATTGGCATTACATACTGCATAACCACATATTTGCATAAAAAAAAGAAAGGCGTGCGACGTGATCGCATCGCTAAAGCGTTCGCGTCAGTTGCGAAAACCACCTCCCACGCGTCCACGTCATTCACGCGGCCGCGTGATCTGGAAATCGGTGTAAAAATCCAACGCCCAGAAATCTGGGCTGGAATCGTGCGGCTGTCGTGCGTCTAGCACAAACAGCCCACGCGTTTGCGTCCCCGACGCGAACGCGACACTTGCACAAAACCTATCCCATGCGAAAGCGTGAGCGACGCGTTCGCGTCGCATGGATTGCACAACACCCCAAAGGAGACAGAGAGTTGCGCTGAAATGACGCTGGAATTGTGCGTTTCGCACAAATTCCAGCGACACGGTCGCATGCCTCATGCGACCGCGTCATTCATCCTTTTTCCTATTTCATGCGATCGCGTCACTCACGCGATCGCGTCAACCCCCCCTCCCCGTCCACCCTAGCCACGCAACCACGTGCCCCATGCGTTCGCATGGATGCAAATTTATTAACTCCCTGTGACTTGAAACCCTACCCCGTCGCGCCCCCCATTCCCCTTCTTCTCCCTTTCTTCTCTGCAACGCTCCCCTGCGCCCATCACCACCACCCCAGCCACCCCCACCGGTCGCACCACCGTCGACCACCCAGCCACGACCGCGATGTCACCACCCCCTTCTTCCTTCCCTCTCTTTCTTCTTTTTCTCTTCTCTTTTTCCCTCCACCACCGCTGCCACCACCGCGGCCAGCCACCACCACCGCGACCTCACCGTCGCACCTCCCACCAACACCCACCCTCCTCCCTTCCTTCCCCCTTAACCACCACTCCCTGCACCCCGTCCCTCACCCAAAACCAAAACACCATCCCTGCTGATGACATGCCAACATGTCATGTTTTTCTATGCTTTTTCATTTGTTTTCAATAGATTTTATGCACTTTCTTGAGCCATAAGCAAGCCAATTGGGTAGATTTTCATGTTTCCTTTGATTTAATCAACCATGTATGAATTCATGCTATTTCATGAGGTTTTATGCTATAATTGTCACATATTATGAAAGAATGAATATCTCATGATTTTGAGCATAGCATTGATGTGTTTGGTTGATTAATGAATATCTCATGAATATCTCATGATTTTGAAGCAAGAAGGAATGGCTAGGAGGAAGAGAGGACAAAAAGTTTGAGCAAAAGTTTGCCTCAAACTTTAGCTCAAACTTTTGGATTAATTGAAAATGAACCAGGAAGCAAAAAGCTGGAGCAAAAGTTAGCCCCTAACTTTTTGGCTAACTTTTGGGCAAAAGCTAGACCAAAAGTTAGCCCCTAACTTTTTGGCTAACTTTTGGCATGAAAAACACTCCCTGGATGCACCAAAAGTTTGCGCCAACGTTAGCCCCTAACTTTTTGGCTAACGTTGGCGCCTGAAAAACTCTCCCTGGGCTAGCAAAAGTTTGCGCCAACGTTAGCCCCTAACTTTTTGGCTAACGTTGGCGCCATGAGTGTGCAAGGGGTATACTTCCAACAAGAATAACTTGAGCTACAGAGCTCCAAAGGAGGTGATTCAAAAAGCAATGGAAAGTAGGAATTGAGAGCTTTCCAAGCATATATGGCATTGCATGGTGGACACTAAAATTGAGGGAGAAAACTATCCCGCAATATGCATAAACGAACATGGTGGCAACCTGCAGTGAGGCCAACTGACCTCTGCACCTTCGACGGAGTATAACTCGAGCTGTAGAGCTCCAAATGATGTGCTTCCAAAGGCATTGGAAAGTAGACATCCAGGGCTTTCCAACAATGTATATTAGTATGGGGTGGACAATATGTTTGAGCCTCCAGAACTGGCGTTTTCGACCACGTTTGAGGCAAACGTCGCCTCAAACGCTGCACACCAAAGCCAGCAACCTTGTCCTCTTCAAGGGAGCATAACTTGAGTTGTAGATGTCCAATTGAGGTGATTCTAATTGGGTTAGAAAGCTGACATTCAGAGCTTTCCAACCATATATAATACTCTATAGTTGGCATGAAATTGGCAACGTTGACAAGAGGACAAAGTAGCACCCCACACATGCACACAAGGGGGCCAACGTTGGAGCAAAAGTTTGACCCCTAACTTTTGCCCCAACGTTGGTATCAGCAAAACAAGGGTGCTGATGTGAAAAGTTGGAGCAAAAGTTAGACCCCTAACTTTTACTCCAACTTTTACTCAAGCTTTCATGATTCCAACCCGGTTCAATTCGGTTCTTCTCCAAACTCCAAGAGCAATCAACCAAGGCCTCTATCAACCCAATTCCATCAAGAGCAAGGGCCCAATTGTCATCACTCAAAGGCACAAGAGATAGATAAAATAGGAATTTCATTTAATTGTAATTTGTTTTGAATTTCATTTTCATTTTGTAAAAATGCCTATATAAGGCATCATTCTCATTTTAGAAGAGAAGCCCGAATAGAGAGAAGAAAAGGGCGAGCTCCACTAGGGAGCATTAGGAATACAGAGCTCTCTCTCTGAGTTTCATTTTCTGTTTTGAATCTTGAATTGAGATTGGAAGGAATTCTGTTTTCATTCTCTATTTGCAACTTCTCTTTACTTCTTCTGCAATCTTTTTTTAATTCCCTGCAACTTTTCTCTTGTTGAATCAAGGAAGGATCCACTCCTGAGATCTTCAACATCCTTTTAAATTTCTGCAAATTAAGCACAGTCACTTTGCTCTCTGATCTCCTTGTTCCCAATTTACTTTCCAGCACTTTTGTTCCTCTGCATTTTACATTTGAGCCACTGTGATCTGAATTTACTTTTCATGCAATTTTAATTTCCTTGCAATTGTTCTAAGCTTTGATTTATTGCTTTCATTTAATTTCCCTGCACCCAGTCTCCTTTACTTTCATGCAATTTACTTTTCTTGCAATTTAAGATTCTTGCTATTTTACTTCCTTATTCTTTAAGTTACTGTCCAATTTACTTTCTGCACTTTAATTTTCCTTGTCATTTACTTTCTGCTGCATCAATTATCACACAAATGTTAGCTTGACTAAACTAATCACCCACTAAAGTTGCTTGATCCATCAATCCCTGTGGGATCGACCTCACTCCCGTGAGTTTTATTACTTGATACGACCCGGTGCACTTGCCGGTTAGATTTGGGTGTTTTGGAGAAATTCGTTTCTCCGCGAAAATATCCCATCACCTGCCGCCACCAAGGTTCGCCGCCGCGCCACCCTACGCCGCCGCAGCACCACCGCAACCATACAAAAATGGAAGGAAAGCACAAAATGGAGTTTTTTGAAGAAACTGGCAGCGACGCGAACGCATGGACGACGCGGTCGCGTGCCCAGTGCAAAAAGACAGCGACGCAAACGTGTGACTGACGCGGACGCGCGCCCTGAGCAGAATACAGATGATGCAGACGCATGACCGAAGCGAACGCGTGACAAGGAAAACTCCAGATGACGCGACCACGTGACCCACGCGGACGCGTGACAGACACCACGCACCAGAAATTACAAAAAATGCTCCCAGCGATTTCTGAAGCCCTTTTTGGCCCAGATCCAAGTTCAGAAGGCACAAATTAGAGGTTATGAAGTGGGGGGATGCATCCATTCAGAGAGAGCTCGAATTATCCACTTTTCATAGTTTAGATGTAGTTTTTAGAGGGAGAGGTTCTCTCCTCTCTCTTAGGTTTTAGGATTAGGATTTCTTATTATTTCAATTTAGTATTCCACTCCTTATCAGGTTCAATATTCCTTTACTTTGTATTTCCCTTTTGCTTTCGGATATTTTAATGCTTTCATTTAATTACTTTTGTTGCCTAATTGGCTTATGAACCACTCATGTTTAGATTTGATTTTCTATTTAATATAATTTGAGGTATTTCAGAATTATGATTGCTTTCCTTTATTTACATTAATAATTTACAATTTCTTCCTTTTGGCTTTGGTTGATTAATTGGTAACACTTGAGTTGTCAAACTCAGCATTGGTTGAAATTGGCAGATTCCTAATTAATCTAGATCGCTCTAAAGCTAGTCTTCCCACAGGGATTGACTAAGACTTGAGGATCAATTTAATTAGTCCACTTGACTTAACTAAGTGGGATTAAAATCCAATTCTCATCACACCTAATAAGGATAACTAGGATAGAAAATTCAATTTCTCATACCTGCCAATAGTTTATTTTATAGTTATTTATTTATTTTATTGTCATTTAAATTACTCGTCCCTTACTTCCAAAACCCCAATTTACAAACTCATAACCAATAATAAGAACATACTTCCCTGCAGTTCCTTAAGAAGACGACCCGAGGTTTAAATACTTTGGTTATCAATTTATTTAGGGGTTTGTTACTTGTGACAACCAAAACGTTTGTAAGAAAGGACTTTTGTTGGTTTAGAAGCTATACCTACAACGAGGATTTATTTCAAATTCTAGACCAGCCAAAAGTTCATCTCTTCAATCGCCTGTCAGGTAAATCACATTACTGCTTTTTAGATGGTTATACAAGCTATTTTCAAATTCATATAGCTCCTGAAGATCAGGAGAAGACTACTTTTACATGTTCCTTTGGAACATATGCATACAAAAGGATGCCTTTTGGCTTATGTAATGCACCGGCTACTTTCCAAAGATGCATGATAAGTATCTTCTCATATCTTATTGAGAATTGTATGGAAGTTTTCATGGATGATTTCAGCGTATATGGTGATTTATTTAGCCTTTGCTTCGATAGTTTAGCTAGAGTATTAGACAGGTGTGTTAGTTCAAACCTTGTTTAAATTTTGAAAAATGTCACTTTATGGTAAAACAAGGTATTGTACTAGGACATGTTGTCTCTAATACTGGTATTTTTGTTGATCCAGCAAAGGTGGATGTCATTTCTAGTTTACCTTACCCCTCCTCCGTGAGGGAAGTCCGTTCGTTCCTTGGCCATGCAGGTTTCTACAGGAGATTTATCAAGGACTTTAGTAAGGTAGCATTGCCTTTATCCAGACTGCTGCAGAAAGATGTTGAGTTCAAGTTGAGTAAGGACTGCATGAATGCATTTGATCAGCTAAAGATCGCCTTAACTCGAGCCCCGATTGTGAGAGGACCAGACTGGAGCCAGCCATTTGAGATTATGTGTGATGCCTCTAACCATGCAGTAGGAGCGGCGCTGGCTCAGCGTGAAGGTAAGGATCCTTTCGTAATTGCTTATGCTTCTAAGACCTTAGACGCTGCTCAGTCTAATTACACCACCACTGAAAAAGAGCTTCCGAGCTTATTTACTTGGTAGTAAGGTGGTAGTGTACTCGGACCATGCAGCTCTAAAATATTTATTAGCTAAAAAGGAGTCCAAAGTATGGTTAATACGTTGGATACTATTGCTACAAGAATTTGATTTAGAAATTAAGGATAGGAGTGGTAACCAAAATTTAGTGGCAGACCACTTGAGTTACCTTGAGCACATTAAGACTGACTCCACTCCTATCAATGATGCTTTTCCATTTGATAGCTTGCACGTAGTATCTGAAGTAGTTCCTTGGTATGCACCTGTAGCTAATTATCTAGTTAGCCATACTTTCCCTCCTAATTTCACTAAGCATCAAAGAGACAAACTGAAAAGCGAGTCTAAATATTATATATGCGATGACCCATATTTATGGAGGTATGGTGCTGACTAGGTAATTAGAAGGTGTGTGTCCCAATCAGAATTCCAGTCCATTTTAGAGGCCTGCCACTCTTCCGAGAGTGGAGGACATTTTGGCCCTCAAAGAACAGCTAGAAAAATTTGAGACTGTGGATTCTGGTGGCCTACTCTTTTTAGAGATGCTACTACCTTCTGTAAATCTTGTCCCCCATGCCAAAGGTTTGGTAATATATCCAAGAGGGATGAAATACCCCAACAGATTATTCTTTTTTGTAAAATTTTTGATGTTTGGGGCATTGACTTCATGGGTCCATTTTCAAACTCTAGTCGTTACCTTTATATACTGTTAGCTGTAGATTATGTTTCTAAATGGGTGGAAGCAATTCCTACCCACACTGATGATGCTAACACTGTTATCTCCTTTGTTAGAAACCATATTATCTGTCACTTTGGATCACCTCGAGCAATTATGAGTGATCAAGGCACTCACTTTTGTAACAGGAGACTAGCAGGACTACTGAAGAAGCATGGGATGGTTCACAAAGTGGCAACCGCTTACCATCCCCAGACCAATGGGCAAGCAGAGGTATCTAATAGAGAAATAAAGTGCATTCTAGAGAAGATAGTAAAGCCTCATAGGAAGGACTGGAGCACCAGACTTGTTGATGCGCTCTGGGCATACCGGACAGCGTACAAGACACCCATTGGGATGAGTCCCTTCTGCTTAGTGTACGAAAAGGCTTGCCACCTTCCAGTAGAGGTGGAACACAAGGCTTTCTAGGCTGTGTGGGAATGTAACATGGGATGCGAGAAAGCTAGTGCTGAAAGGAAGCTGCAACTGGCAGGACTGGAGACCCTTCGACTCGAAGCATATGACAACTCCAGATTATACAAAGAGAAGGTGAAGGCTGTGCATGACAAGCATATCAAGAGAAAAAATTTCAGACCTGGAGATCTGGTTCTCCTTTACAACTCCAGACTGAGACTCATGCCAGGAAAGCTGAGATCCAGATGGGAAGGTCCCTACAGAGTGGAGAAAGCAGAGCCATATGGAGTCTTCCACCTGAGTCATCCTTCAAGTTCCAATTTCATCAAGGTCAATGGACATCGCTTAAAGCTTTATCATGATGAGAAGATGAAGGAACACAAAGAGCTAGAGGTCTTCCTATTGGAAGATCCACCAACAGAAGCAGATTGAGCTTGTGGACCGTCCAACTTAAGGACGTTAAAGCAAAGTGATGAGTGGGAGACAACCCACCATGGTATGATCGTTCTTTCTCTCTTTTTAGTTTCATTTAGTGACTCTTCACATAATCTCTGCATATAGTCTGCATTTGCATCTGCATATAGCATAATAAAAGAAAATGTGGCAGAAAGTTGCGCGGGAGCAATGCATAAAGTGTGCCAATCGCACCAGCGTCGCCATGCGCACGCGTGCGCGTCGTTTGCATATTTGGAACCTCACGCGTTCGCGTCAATGACGCTCATGCGTGACCTAGGAAAATCGATGTAAAATGGTATCAGGCCGAAAGTTGTGCTGGCCTAGTGCGGGAACTGTGCCTAAGGCACTAAGCCACTCATGCGATCGCGTCCCTGACGCGTGCATATCATTTTCAAATTCTGCACATTCACGCGTACGCGTCAATGACGCGCACGCGTCGTTTATTATTTTAGCACACACCCCAAGACAAACAGAGAGTTTTGCGCGCGCAAGGATGCCTTCGCGCGAGTAGCACAAGCACGGTCACGCGTATGCATGACAGAGGCCTACACGTCGCCTCCCCATTTGCGCGACCCACGCGTATGCGTGGAGTATGCGTGCACGTCACTCGCGCAACAACACCAGATCCCTGCGCCGCCACTTTTCTTATCTTTTCTTTTCCAATCCTAATTTCTTTCTTCTTTTTTCTTTCTTCCTTCTTTCTCTTCCTTCTTCTTTATTCTACATCCTTTTTCTCCTTCTTCTTTCTTTACTCTTTTCTTCTTCTTTCCCCTCCCATCATATTTTCTTCACCTCACATTCTCCATTACATCTCTATAACACCTTCTTCTCAAGGTTCTTTCTTTCTATTTTCTTTCTTCTCTTCTTATTATTTATTTATTTTTGCATTATTTTACTTGGTGTTAGAAATCTAATTGGGTGATTGTTTTCTTCCATAATTGCTTGTGGATTATTAAGGAGTTGTTTGATAATTATCACTAATTATTTTTGGGTTGCTTGCATGTTCAAATTCAATACTTTCAATAACATATTTACCATGCATACTAAGTGTTTATGAAAAAGTCCGTATGGCATTGTGCATTTTTAGTTATTCTATCCTTCTACTCTAATGCCTGTTTTTCATAAAACCCTTTCCATATTTTATTAATTGAATATAATTGTCAATACAAACGTGATTGTTAGTTTGTTACGAGTGATAATACATTTTAACTATTGATGCTTGATCTATGCTACTCATGCCTTTGCCGGCATGCTAATAAACATCTTGCATCTACTTGCCATAACATGCACTTGCTATATTTCCATTAACGAACTTATCACATGTAGTCGCGACCATGTGTTAACGACATCCTTCTTTATCGTGGCAGTGATTATCACTTGTACTGTCCTCCTCCTTGCTTTAACCCTTGGCTTTACATGTTACTTTCCTTTTCCCTTTTCAGGATGGCCACCAAGAAAGGTAAAGAGAAAGCTGCTCCCAAACTACCGGCAAGGAGAGGAACAAAAAGAGCACTAGCTGCGGAACCATCCTCAATAGCAGTCAAGCCATCCACAAAAGCGAGTCAAGAGGATCATCAAGGTCGATGAAACAGAGAAAGCCTTTCCAACAAGGGACACTGCGCGGTTCATTAACCGCTACTGTGAGCAGATGTTTCCCATCCTGGCTGAGCAGAACTATAACAATGAGCACCTACTCATCCTCCATACTCACATTATTGAGTTTGTAGAACCCCGCATTGAGCACAGACAATGGAGATTCTTACGGAGACAGCCACGACAGGTTAACCTTTCATGGGTAGTTGAATTCTACTCCAATTTTTACATTACAACCCTGCAGTCTGTCTATGTTCGTCCGAAGCAAGTCCCTATTTCCGAAGAGGCCATTCAGCGAGCTTTAGATCTCCCCCTGCTCCAGAAAGATTGGATGCATACCAAGAAGCCTCTTTCAAACGCCAGACATACCAATTTGACTGGGACGCCGTCCTCAGAGTTATAGCACAACCTGGCAGCAGATGGATCTATGGATACCATCGATCCCGACCTAAGGGAATGTTGGCTTTAGCACTCACCTTGGAGGCTTGAGTATGGGCACAGATTATGTCCCACTACATCTTTCTGAGCACTCACGAGTCCTCCTTCACTGCAGATATGGCTGTTCTTCTCTGGTGTATCCTTACAGACCAGCCTCTCAACTTACCAAGACACCTCCGGCACACCATGGGACACGTACAGATTGCGAGCAACGTACCCTTTCCCGCCTTGGTTTCAGATCTAGTCTCAGCAGCCAGAGTCTCCTACAGAGCTGGGGACACCAAGACCATACTCCCGCGGGATGATCAGATTGTCCCCAACGGGAAGTACATCAGACCTCCAGCAGCCATTATGAGCCAGACCGCAGACCCGGCCGGAGATATTCCTTCTCCTTCCACATCACAAGCACCCTCAACAAATCAGCTGCTCCTACAAATACTTCAGAGGTTGGACCGGCTTGACCGGCAGGCAAAGCGAATGGAGCGCCGTAACAAGCGCCAATTTACATACCTCAAGGAGCTAATTGTTGGCAACCACCCACCTGAAGAAGAACCAGACACTCTGGACTCCACCTCACCTACCAGCACCGGGAGTCATGACAATCCCAACGGTGGAGATGCTGTTACAAGCCCCCCTTTGTTCCTAACTGATGGCACCGAGGACGGTGCCAAGCTTTAAGTGTGGGGAGGTCAGTCAGTACCTGACTTCCGGAGGTAATCTCTTTTTCTTAACACCAACATTTTTATTTTTTTTTTCTTTTGTTATATAGAATAAATTGCATGATTATTTGCATGTATGTTTGCTTGGTTTAAAATACTAAAATTCTTTTTAAGACTCTATTTTATAATATTTCACTAATTTAAATCAAAAACTTTTTTGGGTATTTTTTAAACTTGTTTGAAGACTGTAAATTGGAACATGAATTATAGCTAAGAACACACAACCCAGTGAGCTTTTTGAGCCTAATTGTATGGTTACATCATCTAACCATGATATTTTATTCTTTTGTATTTTCTTCTCTATAATTGTAATCTTTACCTTGTTCTTTTCTATATGTCCATTGTTTAGTGTATTCACATGCTTGCATATGATTGAGGTCATTATTTTATTAGCTCACTTATCCCAAATAGCTTACCCTTTCAATTCCCTTTGCTAGCCACCTTGAGCCTTTTAATCCCCATTTGTTCTATATTTTACCATATCACTAGCCTTAAGCAGAAAAACAAATTAACTACCCTAAATTGAATCTTTGCTTAGCTTAAGATAGAGATTGTGTATCAACTAAGTGTGGAAAAACTGTGGGAACATGGGTTAATAGGGAATGTGTTATGATAAAATATTAGGAATTTAGGTACCTACTCATGTGAGACCAGAAAAATTAAAAATCCATGTGCATTAATATGTTATGTCTACTCTTATATTTTTTATAAAAAAAAATCCAAAAATATTCAATAAATAAGTAAATGAATAAGGGGACAAAATTACCCCAATGATCAAGTTAATGAAAGATCAATGCATATGTGATACAATTAAAAAAAAGTTGATGCATGAGTATGAGATGCAAAAATAGGAATTTTGGGTAGCTAGGCTTGATTTAAGAAATATATAGAGTATGTATAGGTGAGAGCTTAGGTTAGTCAAGGATTCAATTTATAGCTCACTTAGCCATATATATATATCCTCACCTTTACCTTAGCCCCATTACAACCTTGAAAAGACCTCATGATGTTTGCATTGGTACATTAAATACTTGTTGATTGGTTAGGTAAATAACAAAGTTTAGAAAACATGACTTGAGAAGACTAGAGTGATTACCCTATACACTTAAGTAATTAGAGTGCATATACACTATCAGTGAGGGTTCAATGCTTGATTCTATGTTCCCTGCTTTCATGAGCTGTCTTCTTACAAGTCTACTTTCCTTTACTGTATGATTTTAATTAGTGATATCTAATTTATATTTGTCTTGAAGAACTTATTTACTTTTAACCAAGTATACAGAATCATCTTAGCGTATAGTTGCATTCATACATAGGTTGCATTTCATGAGTCTTACTTTTCCCTATCTATTCTTTTGATCTCCTTAAGCTTAGCATGAGGACATGCTAATGTTTAAGTGTGGGGAGTTTGATAAACCACTATTTTATGGTTTATCTTGTACTCAATTGAGTGGTTTCATCAAGTCTTTACACGTTTATTGATGCCAGGGCATTTTGGCCAGTTTCACTGACCTTTTCTTTACTGTTTTAGGGTAGTTTCATACATTTTTTTAATAAATAAGCAAGTTTTGGATAGATATTCACTTACATCTTGATTCAAGCAAACATTGTGAACTTTACATGATTTTATGAGAATTATGCATGAATTGAATGATAAAATGGATGATGCATGATCTCATGATTTAGAACCAAGATTTGATGCACTTTATTTGCTTGATTTTAGGACAAAGGAAGCAAGGAAGAGCCACATTAGTAGCCACGTTAATCTAACTAACGTGACCACTAACGTGGAATGGAAGCTAGCTTGCAACGTTAATGGAAAAAGTGATAACCAATAACGCCTTCGAAAGCCATCATAGCCCACATTAGTGGCCACGTTAATTACATTAACGTGGAAGCTAACGTGGAGGAAAAGGGAAGCTCCAATGTTAGTGGTAAAAGTGAATACCATTAACATTCCAAAAGGGCACAATTGGCCACGTTAAGAGTCACATTAATTACATTAACGTGAACTCTAATGTGGGAGGAGCAAGGAATCGCCAACGTTAGTGACACTCACCTTTGTCACTAACGTTGGACTAAGCCAATATTGCCCACGTTAGTTGCCACGTTAATTACATTAACGTGGAAGCTAACGTGGAGGAAATAAATGATGGGCCAACGTTAGTGACACTTACCTTTGTCACTAACGTTGGAGATGGCAATCACCACCACGTTAGTGGTCACGTTAATGCAATTAACGTGAGGCACTAACGTGGGAAGAAGGGGCGTTTGAAGCGTTAGTGACAAAGGTAAGTGTCACTAATGCTCTCGAAGCTTAGGCATGCCCACGTTAAGGGTCACATTAGTTATACTAACGTGAACTCTAACGTGGGAAAAGGGGCAATAAGCAACGTTATTAGAAAAGGTGAATGCCAATAATGTTTGCGAAAGACCAAGAGGCAACATTAGTGGTGACGTTAGTGCCACTAACGTTGAAGTTAACGTGGATCATTTTTGGCTTGGAACGTTAGTGAAAAAGGTGATCGTCACTAACGTTCTCGAACCCACATTTTCACTTAACATTAACACCACTAACGTCCTAACTAATGTCCATGCCTAACTCACACTTTTTGTGCAAGCAAAGCTGAGCCCACTGAAGACTGTAACTGCTTCAACTAAAGATCCAAAGGCCCATATCCAAGACTTGAAGAGCCAACTAGAAGATCAAAAGAGTAGTATATATTGGAGTAGTTTTGAACTAGTAGGCAGCTTTTGGCATTTTGGAGAACTACACTCTGTATATTTTACTTTCTCTGCAACTTCTTGTTTTATTTGGAAAATGTACTTTTCATTTATGCTTTCCATTCCCAGAGCTATGAACAACTAAACCCCTTTCATTGGGTTAGGGAGCTCTGTTGTAATTTGATGGATCAATAATAGTTTTAATTATTCTTCTTCTTTCTTTTCTCTTGATTTTACTAGAAAGCTTTCAATCTTTATCCTATTGGGTAGTTGTCTTGGAAAAGAAGCTATTCATACTTGGATCTCTTCGGAACCTTGGAAGAGGAATGAAGAGATCATGCTAGAAATGCTTTCTCATGTTGGACCAAATTGGGGTTTGGATGGATATAGTGACATATAATCCTACCAACACTTTGATTTGGGAATACATGTGGTATAATCAGTGACCATACTTCATCTCTTCTCATGAGCAATTAGACCAAGGTGTGTATGAAAACTAACTAAAACCTACTGAAATAACTACTAAAAATAGGCAATGATGCACCTGCATCAGTTGCTGATGTTCCTTTTATCTTTGATTCTGATTATCCGCATGCTTTTGAAACTCTGAAAGAAAACCTTACCTCTACTCCCATTATAGCTCCCCCTGACTGGGATTTACCATTTTAATTAATGTGTGATGCCAGTGATTTCGCTATAGGAGCTGTTTTAGGACAGAGGAATGGTAAGCTTGTACATGTCATTTATTATGCCAGTCGTGTGTTAAATGATGCTCAAAAGAATTACACAACTATAGAAAAGGAATTATTAGCTGTTGTGTATGCTGTTGATAATTTTAGGTCCTATTTACTTGGTTCTAAGGTTATTGTTTATACTGACCATGCTACTTTGAAGTAACTTCTAACCAAACAGGATTCTAAACCAAGATTAATTAGATGGGTGTTGCTCCTTCAGGAGTTTGATATTGAGATAAAAGACAGGAAAGGGTCAGAGAATCAAGTAGCTGACCATCTCTCCATAATTGACCCTGAAGCAGGAGTACAACCACCCACAACTGCGACTGAGACGTTTCCGGATGAGCAGTTATTCCACATTCAGCAGGCTCCATGGTTTGCAGACATTGCAAATTATAAGGCCATGAATTTTATTCCAAAGGTGTATAGTAGGCAACAAATGAAGAAGCTATTGACTGATGCAAAGTACTATATTTGGGAGGAACCATACCTTTTTAAAAGGTGTTCAGATGGTATCATCCGGAGATGTGTCCCAGATGAAGAAAAACAGTAGATTCTTTGGCACTGTCATGGTTCTGAGTGTGGAGGCCACTTTTGTGGTGAAAGGACAGCTACAAAGGTCCTTCATAGCAGGTTTTACTGGACGACTCTCTTCAGAGACTCAAGAAAATTTGTGAAGCACTGTGACAGATGTGAAAAAGCCACAAATCTCCCTGCCAACCATGAAATGCCACAGTAGGGGATTCTCGAGGTTGAGTTATTTGATGTGTGGGGTATTGATTTCATGGGACCTTTCCCACCTTCACATTCAAACAACTCTATTCTAGTGGCAGTTGATTGGAAGCTATGGCTCTACCCACCAATGTTGCCAAGGTGGTAATGAGCTTTCTTCAGAGATATATCTTTAGCCGATTTGGCGTCCCAAGGACACTCATTAGTGATGGTGGAAGCCTGATAAACCCCGATTTTGTAATTTATCTCGTGCTTATTTTAGAGGATTTTACCATCTTTTCCCACATTTATTCAATGAAATAGCATGGTTTTGTAATTCTCCCTTGAATTTTGCTTAAGTGTAAAAACATGCTTTTTAGGCCTTAAATTGGTAATTTTGATTCACCTTAATTCTATTCGATGCCTTGATGTGTATGTTGAGTGATTTCAGGTTTATAAGGCAAGTATTGGATGGAAGAAATGAGTAGAAAAGTATACAAAGGGGAGAATGCATGAAGAAACAAAGATTGGGAATGCATCAAAGGACGCGCACGCGCACAAGGCGCGCACGCGTGAAAGTGGTATCGTCTATAGACGCGCACGCGTACATGCCGTGTCCGCGCGGATGGAGAATTTGCCAATCGACGTGCACGCGCACATGGCGCGCACACGCCGGTACTCTCACGTGGCCCACTTAAAGGCAAAACGCTGGGGGCGATTTATGAGCTGCCCAGGCCCAAATCCAACTTGTTTCTGAGTGTATTTCATGCAGAATTGAAGTCCAAGCAAGGCGGGAGCAATTAGTTTAGCCAACATGAGCCTTTAGTTAGTTTTCTAGAGAGAGAAGCTCCCTCTTCTCTCTAGAATTAGGGTAGGATTAGCTTAGATTATCTTATAACCATGTTTAATAACTTGATCTTATCTTGTTTCTTTTATAATTTATCATTTCTACATCTTGATCCTCTTATTTGTGATGTTAATTTCTCACTTTGCTCTCTTTTGTGATGATGAACTCATGTTGGATTTGGTTTACATTTATTGTAATTTTGATGTTGATGTTCTTTTTAGTGATGAATTGAATTGTGTTCTTACTTTTCTTGCACTTAGTAGTTATTTGATTTTATTATTCTTGCAATTTATGACGTTTACTTTTATTGCATTCTATGTGTTGGATGAAATGTTCTGCTTAGTTTTTGAGTAGTTTTGTCAACTCTTGGTCTAAGACAAGGGAATTGGGTAAACTTGAGTTATTGGGTATGATGAATTTGGTGATTTGAGAACCCATGGTGATCAATTTGATACCCATTGACGCTAACCCACTACTAAGTTAATTAGTAGGTAGGTTAGGACTTAAGGGTTGATGTGATCAAACCTATTTGACGTACTTCAAGCTTAGGAGTAAATGTTACGTACTTAAAGCTTTTGGGAAGTATACTTAATGGGTTGGCCTCTCATAATTATCAATATTCGGTTTGTTGACAAGGATGGTGATCTCAATTACCTAAGTCTTTGCCAAGAGTTCTTTATCTTGCTTTCTTTACTTAATTTACTTTCTTGCCATATCATGAACCAAACCCCCACCCCATCTACCCCTCCATAGCCAATAATTGAGCACTACATTGTTTCCTAGGGAGACGACTCGGAGCCCAAATACTTCGGTTTATAAATTTAGGGGTTGTTACTTGTGACAACTCAAGTTTTTGCATGTGCGAATTCATTGTTTGGTTTAGAAACTATACTTGCAACGAGAATTCATTTGTGAATTCTAAACCCATCAAAAGTCCGTTCATCAAAGCCACTTCTATAACAAATAGCTGGACTCTCTTCTGCAGAGATATGGAGTCCGTAATAAAGTGGCAACCCCCTATCACCCTCAGACAAGTGGACAGGTTGAAGTTTCCAACAGGGAACTTAAGAGGAATTTAGAGAAGACCGTCAGTGTTTCAAGAAAGGACTGGTCTAGGAAGCTTGATGATGCTCTTTGGGCATACCGGACAGCTTACAAGACTCCTATTGGCATGTTCCCTTATCAGTTGCTCTATGGCAAAGCCTATTACTTGCCAGTTGAGCTGGAGCACAAGGCTTACTGGGCAATCAGGTACTTGAATCTTGATTCAGAATCTGGAGAAATTAAGCGAATGCTTCAATTGAATGAGCTTGATGAATTTAGATATTTCGCTTATGAGAATGCCAAGCTCTATAAGGAGATAACCAAGCTACTGCATGTCAAGAAGATTGCCAACAGAGTCTTTGAGCCAGAACAGAGAGTGCTTCTATATAATTCAAGGCTCAAATTCTTTCCCGAGAAGCTGAAATCCTTGTGGTCAGGACCGTTTGTGGTTACCGGAGCTTCACCATATGGTCATGTGGAAATACAGGAAGAAAACTCTGACAGGAAATTTACAATGAATGACCACAGGCTGAAGTACTATCTTGGAGGTGAGATTGATCGCCAGAGGTCCACTTGTAACAACCCCGGTTTTCGAGAACGCGAGATCTTTTCTGAAGACACGGATTTCTCCGGAAGATCAGTAAAGAGAACACCTCTTCTATATCAACAAGTATCTCGATACTCATCGTCATTATGTCATCCTTAAGCCAGAACCTTTTCTGAGGCAAGCTCGATAACGCAGTCACGAAGAACCTAGTTTTTGAACCGTATCGGTTAGGAGTTTTGATTCGGTTTTTCATAAATAGTCTCAATTTGATGAACCCGACTCGATTCATGAGAGAAGAGAGATAATATGATAATATCATTATTATATGAGTATTAGAAGTTTCTTGAATGATATTATAAGGTTACCTGGTCAGTTTTAGTTAAAAACAGAAAATCGGTTTAACCGGGTTTACGGTTTACTGGTGCAGCTTAGCACCAGCACTCTCTGATGACTTTAGCAATGCTAAGGCCTCGTTATACATGTTTTATTCTCATAATAAATATGTTACTAGTGTCATTTATGCTAGTAGCTCAGAAAATAATTTTTAGAGAAGTTTTTACAAGTGTTCCGATACACCTAGTTTTAGTAGTTATACACCTGAGATATTTTAATATTATTTTAATCCACCTCCAAGCCAACCAATCAAAACTCACCTTACACCCCCAAGACCTCCAAGGTTGTCTCATTTCATCATTTTGGCCGAAAATAACAAGAGAGAAAAGAGAGAAACTTTCATGAACACTTAATCTTCAAAGCTTGATTTCTTCTGAACCAAAACTCAAATCATAACTCCGATTTCACCAAAACGATCCCCTCTTCTTCATCTACATAACCATGTAACTTATCAATGATGGAAATAAGGTGAGATGGCTGTTTCCCTCCCTTTTCAATTCGGTTTTCAAGGAAAACCATGCAAAACATGTGTTTTCTTGATGTTCTTCCTTAGGAATCATGCTTAACTTGACTTGAGGGCCAAGAAACGTTCATTTCCAGAAAGTATAAGGTGAGATATCTCTTCCTAACATGCTGAGGGAGATTTGGTCAGTTGAGAGTTTGTGGATTTAAAGTTGTTTTTGATGTGTTTTAGGAGGAAAAAGTGCTTTAAGAACACTTCAAAGAGTAACCGGATTTGGAGCAGCAAATCAAGGTAGGGTGTCACAAAATTAATCTTGATTATTTGCATTTGAGTTGTGTGAATGTTGTATAAATTGGCTGTGCTAAAAATTGGTTGCTTATATGATTGATTCTTGGTGAAAATTTGGTGAAATTTTGATGAAATTTGATGAAATTCAAGCTTTAAAGTTCATGTTCTTGGGCAGCTGGAAAAACGAAACCCTAAGCTTAAATTGAGGTTCAATTTGTGTTGAAATCATGTAGAAAAGATGAGGTTTTAGTGGCTGCTAATTTATTATGAATTATGGTAAAAATCGGTTGCTGAAAAGACTGATAAACGGGTAAAAACAGAGAAAGAATCTGAAGAATTTATGAAGAACACGAAGAACACTTTGAGTGTGATGAAGAATATTGAAGAACACCTTTTAGATCATAAAAAGGGCAAGGTTGTAATTATTTTGGTGTTTGAGGGGTTATTCGGTAATTTTTGAAAGTTAGGGGGTAAAAGTAGAAATATTAAAAGTTAGGGGTGGTAAAAAGTGAATTTTAAAGGTTAAAAGTAAAAGTAAGTTAATTTTCAAAAATTTAATGATAAAATAATAAAAAATAATAAAATATTAAATAATAATATTTAATTAAAAATAATAAAATAATGCGAAAAAGGCAGTTTTCTGTAAAAGCTTTACAAAGACAACTTTTAGCACAGAATCTCATAATTACCTTCATAAAACACTTAGGGAGTGGTAAAAACATATTAGTGAGGCAAAGATAAATAATAGATAAAAAGTTAAAGAAGAGATAAAAATCAAAGAAAAAGTCTGTAAGGTTTTAATGACAGAAAAATAGACAGAAATTAGTGAACGAACTAGGGCAACATAGTAAGTCCTTGAGTTGCGACTAAGGTTAGGTATTATATGAAAAGTTAAACTATTTCAGTATAGACTTAATGAACCTATACTTGGGACAGACTAACTATTCATACCAAAATTTACATAAGCTTTAAATACATACGTTAAACAGAGAAATCAGAACAGAGTAATGAAACACAAAGAACAGAGTAACCAGAGCAGAATAAAGGGATACAGAGAAAAGAGTAACCAAAGAAAAGTAAAAAGACAAAGAGAAAAGATTAATGTGATAAAGAGAAATGGTTTGAGTTACGATGTTGTAAAAGTAAAAGCTGTAAAGTTTGTATAGCATGATTGAACAGAGAAAGAAAGAGGTACTGCATAAGAATGTGAAAGTGATGATGATAATGAGAATGATTATGTGATGATCTACTGCGTGAAGGCAGTCAGATAGATGGTGGTACGACATCTGAGAGTGCTTTCCTGGGATACTTAGCTATAATGATATTCTGTAAGTCAGAGGACTCTTACAGAGGTATCGAGAACACACGACTAGCATATACTCCTGTAAGTCAAAGGACTCTTACAGTGAGAATGTGTGTATATGCTCCTGTAAGTCCAAGGACTCTTACAGTGAGAGTGTGTGTATGCTCTTGTAAGTCAAAGGACTCTTACAGAGAGTGTGTTGGGCAGATATAAGTTAACTAGCTCCGCCATGCAAGTCAAAGGACTCTTGCAGTGGGTTGCTAGTGCCGCCCTGCAAGTCAAAGGACTCTTGCAGTGGTTTGCCTCACAAGTCAAAGGACTCTTGCGAGGGACATTGCCAATAGGAAAGCCTTACCTGGTCAGAGGACTCCGGGTAACGTCGAGAGCGGGTATGTAACCGACAAATGAGCTCATTACCTGCGCTAGGGCTAGATATGCATCATACTTGGTAGTGCATTTCCTTTGTTATGATTGTGGTATGAATGTATGTTTTCCTTGTTTGTATTCTATTCTCTGTGTTTCTTTTGTATTTTCTTGTATCCGTCTGTTTGTGTTCTGCTATTTGTTTTCTCTATCTTCTCTCTTTATCTGTATCTTCTATTTACTATTTTTTTGTATTCTGCTATTTACCTGCTAAATAACACGGAATTAATGAACTTAACTAATAACCCCGGCCCTACTAAGAACTCCCCAGTTCTTACCCCTTCTCTCTCCTTTCCCCCTTCAGATGGAAGTTTGGGTACACTTTTGTAGTTCGCTGATGATCGTTCACAAAGAGGATTCTGCTCTAGGTAGTCTTCTAAGTCTAGGATGAATCCCGTTCTCTGTTTATATGTATATACTGTGAGACCAGCCAATGTCTGCACCCCGTTTGTATGCGAACTTTAACTTAAATCTTGTGTATGAGACTCCTATTGTATGGCTAGTTGATGGGGTACCAGAGAGACGTCCTATGGCAATGTTTGATCGTGCAGAGGAGTAGCAGATGATGTTCTACCTTTTGATGAAGTTCCACCTGACTTGAGTTTTGAAGACTTAGAACGTAATTTCCCTCGCTTTAGTAGTTTAGAGGGACTAGGTGAGTATAGAGTCTAGGCTAGTCTGGGTGCCAGCTTAGGGACCTCTTGAACAGGTCAGGACCTGGGATGTTGTATGTATATATATGTATATAGTTATTATCTAGTTATATCTAGGGGTGTTCTAACTAAAAGTCTATACTCTAATAAAGCCTGGATCACTAAATGTTGTTAGCTGCTTGTGATGTATTTATGTGTGGTTGCTTATAACTATTTTATCTGTTATTATTTGTGAATTGATCATAAATGATTCTGTTTATTAATTTAAATGTTTTTAAAAAAAAAAGTACCTCGCTAACTAACTACGCTTTTAACAACGAATCAGGCTCATATAACAAATAGATAATAATTAGGATGACAAATTGGTAGCACTCATTTTGTGGTATGTCCTAGGCGTACTGAAAATTGGGTCGTTACAATTTGGTATCAGAGCAGTTTGTTCTCAGTAGAGCCTGGGGAGTGGATTGACTATGCTTCGTTGCATACTCTGCTTGTGTGTCTCATGCTATTAGGGTATCTTCAAGATACATTTGGCATGAATGTCTATGAGTGCTCATTTTGGCAAAGTTCGTGCCTAGCTTGAGATATTAAGACTGATCACCTTAATATTGATTGTTTGGTGTGGATAAGACCTCAATGACTGTGAATAGGCATGGTTTAATCAAGTTCTGAACGACAAATTCGTGTGAGGCACAACTATTCTTATAGCTGTTATGATCTCCATGGCCATGGCTATGTGATATTTAGATGCTGTAAGGA
The DNA here is from genome assembly GCF_003086295.3 of Arachis hypogaea. Lineage (NCBI taxonomy): Eukaryota > Viridiplantae > Streptophyta > Magnoliopsida > Fabales > Fabaceae > Arachis > Arachis hypogaea. Next base: position 91,991,937 of record NC_092046.1, on the reverse strand, counting down.
ACGGACCAATCTCTTCGTCAGGATGGCTTGAAGGAAATAGATCGCTTGAAGATGGATTCTTGCACGCGGCTGAAATTTTGAGGGCAAAATTTTCTTTTAGGAGGGTAGAATGTAACAACCCCGGTTTTCGAGAACGCGAGATCTTTTCTGAAGACACGGATTTCTCCGGAAGATCAGTAAAGAGAACACCTCTTCTATATCAACAAGTATCTTGATACTCATTGTCATTATGTCATCCTTAAGCTAGAACCTTTTCTGAGGCAAGCTCGATAACGCAGTCACGAAGAACCTAGTTTTTGAACCGTATCAGTTAGGAGTTTTGATTCGGTTTTTCGTAAATAGTCTCAATTTGATGAACCGGACTCGATTCATGAGAGAAGAGAGATAATATGATAATATCATTATTATATGAGTATTAGAAGTTTCTTGAATGATATTATAAGGTTACCTGGTCAGTTTTAGTTAAAAACAGAAAATCGGTTTAACCGGGTTTACGGTTTACCGGTGCAGCTTAGCACCAGCACTCTCTGATGACTTTAGCAATGCTAAGGCCTCATTATACATGTTTTATTCTCATAATAAATATGTTACTAGTGTCATTTATGCTAGTAGCTCAGAAAATAATTTTTAGAGATGTTTTTACAAGTGTTCCGATACACCTAGTTTTAGTAGTTATACACCTGAGATATTTTAATATTATTTTAATCCACCTCCAAGCCAACCAATCACAACTTACCTTACACCCCCAAGACCTCCAAGGCTGTCTCATTTCATCATTTTGGCCGAAAATAAGAAGAGAGAAAAGAGAGAAACTTTCATGAACACTTAATCATCAAAGCTTGATTTCTTCTGAACCAAAACTCAAATCAAAACTCCGATTTCACCAAAATGATCCTCTCTTCTTCCTCTACATAACCATGTAACTTATCAAGGATGGAAATAAGGTGAGATGGCTGTCTCCCTCCCTTTTCAATTCGGTTTTCAAGGAAAACCATGCAAAACATGTGTTTTCTTGATGTTCTTCCTTAGGAATCATGCTTAACTTGACTTGATGGCCAAGAAACGTTAATTTCCAGCAAGTATAAGGTGAGATATCTCTTCCTAACATGCTGAGGGAGATTTGGTCAGTTGAGAGTTTGTGGATTTAAAGTTGTTTTTGATGTGTTTTAGGAGGAAAAAGTGCTTTAAGAACACTTCAAAGAGTAACCGGATTTGGAGCAGCAAATCAAGGTAGAGTGTCACAAAATTAATCTTGATTATTTTCGTTTGAGTTGTGTGAATGTTGTATAAATTGGCTGTGCTAAAAATTGGTTGCTTATATGATTGATTCTTGGTGAAAATTTGGTGAAATTTTGATGAAATTTGATGAAATTCAAGCTTTAAAGTTCATGTTCTTGGGCAGCTGGAAAAACAAAACCCTAAGCTTAAATTGAGGTTCAATTTGTGTTGAAATAATGTAGAAAATATGGGGTTTTAGTGGCTGCTAATTTATTTTGAGTTATGGTAAAAATCGGTTGCTGAAAAGACTGATAAACGGGTAAAAACAGAGAAAGAATCTGAAGAATTTATGAAGAACACGAAGAACACTTTGAGTGTGATGAAGAACATTGAAAAACACCTTTTAGATCTTAAAAAGGGCAAGTTTGTAATTATTTTGGTGTTTGAGGGGTTATTCGGTAATTTCTGAAAGTTAGGGTGTAAAAGTAGAAATATTAAAAGTTACGGGTGGTAAAAAGTGAATTTCAAAGGTTAAAAGTAAAAGTAAGTTAATTTTCGAAAATTTAATGATAAAATAATAAAAAATAATAAAATATTAAATAATAATATTTAATTAAAAATAATATTTTAATAAAAATAATAAAATAATGCGGAAAAGGCAGTTTTCTGTAAAAGCTTTAGAAAGACAACTTTAAGCACAAAATCTCATAATTACCTTCATAAAACACTTAGGGAGTGGTAAAAACATATTAGTGAGGCAAAGATAAATAAAAGATAAAAAGTTAAAGAAGAGATAAAAATCAAAGAAAAAGTCTGTAAGGTTTTAATGACAGAAAAACAGACAGAAATTAGTGAACGAACTAGGGCAACATAGTTAGTCCTTGAGTTGCGACTAAGGTTAGGTATTATATGAAAAGTTAAACTGTTTCAGTATAGACTTAATGAACCTATACTTGGGACAGACTAACTATTCATACCGAAATTTACATAAGCTTTAAATACATACGTTAAACAGAGAAATCAAAACAGAGTAAAGAAACACAAAGAACAAAGTAACTAGAGTAGAATAATGGGATACAGAGAAAAGAGTAACCAAAGCAAAGTAAAAAGACAAAGAGGTACTGCATAAGAATGTGAAAGTGATGATGATAATGAGAATGATTATGTGATGATCTACTGCGTGAAGGCAGTCAGATAGATGGTGGTACGACCACTGAGAGTGCTTTCCTGGGATACTTAGCTATAATGCTATTCTGTATGTCAGAGGACTCTTACAGAGGTATCGAGAACATACGACTAGCATATACTCCTGTAAGTCAAAGGACTCTTACAGTGAGAGTGTGTGTGTATGCTCCTGTAAGTTAAAGGACTCTTACAGAGAGTGTGTTGGGCAGATATAAGTTAACTAGCTCCGCCATGCAAGTCAAAGGACTCTTGCAGTGGTTTGCCTCACAAGTCAAAGGACTCTTGCGAGGGACATTGCCAACAGGAAAGCCTTACCTGGTCAGAGGACTCCGGGTAACGTCGGGAGCGGGTATGTAACCGACAAATGAGCTCATTACCTGCGCTAGGGCTAGACATGCATCATACTTGGTAGTGCATTTCCTTTGTTATGATTGTGGTATGAATGTATGTTTTCCTTGTCTGTATTATATTCTCTGTGTTTGTTTTGTATTTTCTTGTATCCTTCTGTTTGTGTTCTGTTATTTGTTTTCTCTATCTTCTCTATTTATCTGTATCTTCTATTTACTGTTTTTTTGTATTCTGCTATTTACCTGCTAAATAACACGAAATTAATGAACTTAACTAATAACCCCGGCCCTACTAAGAACTCCCCTGTTCTTACCCCTTCTCTCTCCCTTCCCCCTTCAGATGGAAGTTTGGGTACACTTTTGTAGTTCGCTGATGACCGTTCACAAAGAGGATTCCGCTCTAGGTAGTCTTCTAAGTCTAGGGTGAATCCCGTTCTCTGTTTATATGTATATACTGTGAGACCAGCCAATGTCTGCACCCCATTTGTATGCGAACTTTAACTTAAATCTTGTGTATGAGACTTCTATTGTGTGGCTACTTGATGGGGGTACCAGAGAGACGTCCTATGGCAATGTTTGATCGTGCAGAGGAGTAGCAGATGAGGTTCTACCTTTTGATGAAGTTCCACTTGACTTGAGTTTTGAAGAATTAGAACGTACTTTCCCTCGCTTTAGTAGTTTAGAGGGACTAGGTGAGTATAGAGTCTAGGCTAGTCTGGGTGCCAGCTTAGGGACCTCTTGAACATGTCAGGACCTGGGATGTTGTATGTATATATATGTATATAGTTATTATCTAGTTATATCTAGGGGTGTTCTAACTAAAAGTCTATACTCTAATAAAGGCTGGATCACTAAATGTTGTTAGCTACTTGTGATGTATTTATGTGTGGTTGCTTATAACTGTTTTATCTGTTATTATTTGTGAATTGATTATAAATGATTCTGTTTATTAATTCAAACGTTTTCAAAAAAAAAGTACCTCGCTAACTAACTACGCTTTTAACAACGAATCAGGCTCATACAATAAATAATAGATAATAATTAGGATGACAAATTGGTAGCACTCAGTTTCTGGTATGTCCTAGGCGTACTAAAAATTGGGTCGTTACAATTTGGTATCAGAGCAGTTCGTTCCCAGTAGAGCCTGGAGAGTGGACTGACTATGCTTCGTTGCATACTCTGCTTGTGTGTCTCATGCTGTTAGGGTATCTTCAAGATACATTTGGCATGAATGTCTATGAGTGCTCATTTTGGCAAAGTTCGTGCCTAGCTTGAGATATTAAGACTGATCACCTTAATATTGATTGTTTGGTGTGGATAAGACCTCAATGACTGTGAATAGGCATGGTTTAATCAAGTTCCGAACGACAAATTCGTGTGAGGCACAACTATTCTTATAGCTGTTATGATCTCCATGGCCATGGCTATGTGATATTTAGATGCTGTAAGGAATGGACCAATCTCTTCGTCAGGATGGCTTGAAGGAAATAGATCACTTGAAGATGGATTCTTGCACGCGGCTGAAATTTTGAGGACAAAATTTTCTTTTAGGAGGGTAGAATGTAACAACCCCGGTTTTCGAGAACGCGAGATCTTTTCTGAAGACACGGATTTCTCCGGAAGATCAGTAAAGAGAACACCTCTTCTATATCAACAAGTATCTCGATACTCATTGTCATTATGTCATCCTTAAGCTAGAACCTTTTCTGAGGCAAGCTCGATCACGCAGTCACGAAGAACCTGATGCGTGTGCGTCACTTGCACAAATGGCCATCCACGCGTGCGCGTGCATGACGAACACGCGTTGCATGAAATTATTGGTTCCCAAGCGACGCGAACAGAGAGTTGTGCGTGCGCGCGGCTGGCTTCATGCGAATTGCACAAATCATGGGCACGCGAACGTGTGCCTGACGCTCACGCGTCATTAAGGAAAATTCGCGACCCACGCGTACGCGTGCTGTACGCGTACGCGTCGTCTTCGCCCCACAACTACACTAGTTCGCCGCCCAGTTTTAATTCTCTTTCTCTCTTGTTCTTTTATCCTTTTCTTTTTCTTTATAATATTTGTCTATTTCTATTTTTAGTTCTTCTTTGCTTGAGGACAATCAAACCTTTAAGTTTGGTGTTGATGCTTCGCTTAAGGGTTTTCTGTTTATTTTTATGGCACCAAAAGGGAGGCGAATCATCTTCACGGAGGAGCACAACTTGAAGAATAAAACAACCGATAGGATAACTAAGGTGGTTGAGTTCCTTTTATTTTATATTCCTTCCCGCTTTTACTATATTATGTTCTAGATTTCTGCTATTTTGCTTTGTTTGTTGCATGATCCTTTATTAGCTAGAATCCTAGGTCTAGTCTAGTTCTCTCTTAATTGCCTTAATTCTGAAAAGATGTCTCATATATTACTCACTGAGCTTGAATTCAAATAAAAAATGCATAAGTGATGTATTGCATAAGAAAGTGAGTTTATATTGAAGAATAATCTTATTTACTTAGATGTGGTGGTATTTTCTGTAACTCTGAATGCATGACATGAACAGTGCATATTTAAATTTGAATCAAAGAATGTTGATGTACTAGGAACAAGGATTTATAGAATTATTGTGACTTCTCTGAAATAAGTAAAAAGTTTAATCCTTGAAGCAAAAGAAACAACATTGAAAAAAAAAACCAGGTCCAAGGCTCTAAGAATCAATGACTAGGGAGATCAGACATGATTAAAAGCTCAAAGAGTTGTTTCCCTAGTTACATGCTTGTGGTGTTCTTCTGTCAAGTAATCCTTGAGACAACACATTTAGAGTCGAGATCAACTGAAATTAGAAGAGTATGCCAAAGGCTTTGAGCACCACTGTCTGGGAGTAGCTGAAAGAAAAATCAGAACTTCAAAAGAGTTCCCCAGTTAAGTGCTTGTAGTGTTTATGTGTTAAGTAAAACTTGACACAAAACATTTAAAGTCACGGCTAGGCTCAAGTTGTAAAGCACCAAAGAAAAGAAAAATAGCTGTGTTCAAGGGTTAAATTTAGTTACAAAAGATCAGAGAATTCATAATATTACCCGGATTCTATTTCCGAATGACAGTAACATTCTTTTGATTCAAAGGAGAGTGAGATGCCAAAACTATTCAGGATTACAGTTGTAAACCCCACTATAAGCAGAGACACGAGCTTAATCGAACTCTCATTCTCATGCAAATTCACATTCTAAAGATATATTATTTTGGTTGCTTGAGGACAAGCAACAATTCAAGTTTGTTGTTGTGATGCGTATTGTTGTGATGCGTAAGCATCTTTCCTATCTTTTCCTAGTGAATTTGCATTTAAATTGTTAAGTTTAATCAAGAAGTAATTATCTTTTAGCCACTATGGATGCTACTTTTGTAACAACCCCGGTTTTCGAGTACGCGAGATCTATTTTGAAAGTACGAATTTCTTTGAAAGATCAGTAAGGGGAAAACCTTTGATATATCATCAAGTATCTCAATCCTCATTGTCATTATGTCATATTTAAGTTAGAACCTTTTCCGAGACAAGCCCGATAACGCGGTCGCGAAGAACCTGGTTTTTGAATCGTATCGGTTAGGAGTTTTAATTCGGTTTTTCGTAAATAGTCTCAGTTTGGCAAACCGGACTCGATTTATGAGAGAAGAGAGATAATAGGATGATATTATCATTATATTAGTATTAGAAGCTTCTTGAATAATAAGGTTACCTGGTCAGTTTTAGTTAAAAACAGAAAACCGGTTTAACCGGGTTCACAATTTACTGGTGCAGCTTAGCACCAGCACTCTCTGATGACTTTAGCAATGCTAAGGCCTCATTATACATGTTTTATTCTCATAATAAATATGTTACTAGTGTCATTTATGCTAGCAGCTCAGAAAATAATTTTTAGAGATGTTTTCACAAGTGTTCCGATACACCTAGTTTTAGTAGATATACATCTGAGATATTTTAATATTATTTTAATCCACCTCCAAGCCAACCAATCACAACTCACCCTACACCCCCAAAACCCCCAAGGCTGGCTCATTTTCACTTTGTGGCCGAAAATAGGTAGAGAGAAAAAGAGAGAAAAGTTCTTAGTTCCAAATCTTCAAAGCTTGATTTCTGCTGAACTAAAACTCAAATCAAAATTCCAATCCGACCAAAATGATCCTCTCTTCTTTCTCTACATGATCATATGACTTATCAAGGCTGGGATCAAGGTGAGTTGGCTGTACCATCTCTCTTTTGATTCAGTTTCACAGAAACATGCTTAAATATGTGTTTTCTTGATGTGATTTAGGAGGAAAAAGTGTTTAAGGACCACCTGAAAGTTTGATTGAATTAGGAGCAGCAAGACCAGGTAGGGTGTCACGAAATTAATCTTGATTATTTGTGTTTGAGTTGTGTGAATGTTGTATTATTTGGCTGTGCTAAAAATTGGTTGCATATATGATTGATTCTTGGTGAAAATTTGGTGAAATTTTGATGAAATTTGATGAAATTCAAGCTTTAAAGTTCATGTTCTTGGGAAGCTGGAAAAACGAAACCCTAAGCTTAAATTGAGGTTCAATTTGTGTTGAAATCATGTAGAAAAGATGGGGTTTTAGTGGCTGCTAATTTATTATGAATTATAGTAAAAATCGGTTGCTGAAAAGACTGAAAAACGGGTAAAAACAGAGAAAGAATCTGAAGAATTTATGAAGAACATGAAGAACACTTTGAGTGTGGTGAAGAACAATGAAGAACACCTTTTTGATTCATAAAAGGGCAAGGAAGTAAAATTTTTGGTGTTTAAGGGGTTATATGGTAATTTCTGGAAGTTAGGGTGGTAAAAGTAGAAATATTAAAAGTTACGGGTGGTAAAAAGTGAATTTTAAAGGTTAAAGGTTAAAGTAAAGTTAATTTTCGAAAATATATTAATAAAATAATAAATAATAATAAAATATTAAATAATAATATTTAATTAAAAATAATATTTTAATAAAAATAATAAAATAATGCGAAAAAGGCAGTTTTCTGTGAAAGCTTTAGAAAGACAACTTTAAGCGCAGAATCTCATAATTACCTTCATAAAATACTTAGGGAGTGGTAAAAACATATTAGTGAGGCAAAGATAAATAAAAGATAAAAAGTTGAAGAAAAGATAAAAATCGAAGAAAAAGTCTGTAAAGTTTTAATGACAGAAAAACAGACAGAGACTAGTGAACGAATTAGGGCAACATAGTTAGTCCTGGAATTGCGAATAGGGTTAGGTATTATATGAAAAGTTAAACTGTTTCAGTATAGACTTAATGAACCTATACTTGGGATAGGCTAACTGTTCATACCGAAATTTATATAAGCTTTAAATACATACGTTAAACCGAGAAATCAGAACAGAGAAGAGAAACACAGAAAACAGAGTAACCAGAGTAAAGTAAAGAGATAAAGAAAAAAAGAGTAATATAGATACAGATGAAGAGAGTAATCAGAGAAGAGAAAAGAGATACAGAGAAAAGAGAAACCGGAACAGAGTAAAGAGATATAAAGAGAAGAGTAATATAATAAAGAGATATTTATATATATTAGTTGCTTGATGCAACCCGGAGCTATATTTATATATATATACCGGATAAATGTCGGGATTGCAGGCAGCCAACCGACACATGAGCTCATGGCCTGTACTAGGGCTAGACATGCATCATTCTTGTCTGCGCATCACTCTCTGTTGCATTCTTTCTTGTGTGTGAACTATTTCTTTATGTCGTCTCCTTGAGTGCTATTTCTGTGCTTTATTTCCTTGTGTTCTTCTGTTTGTGTTCTGTTATCTATTTTTTTTATCTATTTAAAATTACTCTTCACTACTTTACTGTATTCTATTATCCATCTGCTAATCGAATACGAATAAATGAACGTAACTAACAACCCCGACCCTACTAAGAACTCCCCAGTTCTTACCCCTTCTCTCCCTTCCTCCCCCTCAGATGGAGACGGGCGTGATCTTCTATGAGTTCGAGGACCCTTACGTCTACGAGAATCCGGTACATCACAGTTACTTCATCATGGGATTGGAGCCTCGTATTAGACGATATGCGTTACCTAATCGAGCTTTTCAACATCCTCTGTCTAGCCCGCATTTTGACCCTGATGCTCCTTACGACTTTCCCTTATCCTGGTTACACCTTCACGCACCTGGACATCCTTTTCTTGATGATCCTGAGCACCATATACCAGCTCAACCTTTGAATGAGGCGGTACCTGAGCCTATCATTCCTGATGAGCCTGAGTTAGCTGATGACTACGTACCTGTGATACCACCAGAGTGGGATTTTCCCCCTGAGCCGATCCCCGACTTTCCACAGCCTGATGAGCCGGCACTACCAGACGGTGGGGTAGCTCCTATATACGCGAACGGACCTGTGCTCGCGAATGGTTTTGTACATTGTGACAGCAGTGTTTCTGGTGGATCTGAGGACATAGTTGTAGCTGTGGACGATGAGGAGGAGGAGGATCCTGAGATAGAGATAGAGCAGGATGAGGAGATGGATGAGCCTCATGATGATTCTCCGAACGGCCAAGTGTAAATATAGTTTGACTGCGGAAAGGGGCATTCTTTTGATGACACTCTAGTCTAACATTATCAGATAGTTAGTCTCTCACTTGTGTTAGTACACCCGAGAGCTAGGAGCTATATAGTGGTTAGGCTAGCCTGGGCGCCAGCTTAGTGGCTTTTTGTATGGGCCAGGCCCTGGGAGTGTCGTGTAAATATTAGCTACGTAGGATGACGAGGATGTAAATTGACTTGATCTTGTGTAAACGCTACATGTTTTGTTATAGTGTACATGATGTATATTATCAGTTGTATTTCTAAGTTTCTTTATGCCGCTATTCTATTACTCCCAATGTATGCTTGTTTATTTTACCGGACCATCCGCAAAAATTAAAAAAAATTACTCGTAAAATTGGCATCGCTCTAACAAGGAACAGGCTCATATATTAAATAAATAATAATAATTAGAAAGGATAAGTTAGTAACACTTAGCTTCTTGTATGACCATGGCATACTGGAAGTTGGGTCGTTACAAGTTGGTATCAGAGCAGTTCGTTCCCAATAGAGCCTGGGGAGTGGACTGACTATGCTTCATTGCATACTCTGTTGTGTGTCTCATGCTTATAGGATATCTATATGATATGTGTTGCATGATTGTCTCTGTGTTTTCATTCTGGGAGTGTTCACACTTGACTTGAAGTGTTAAGACTGATCACCTTAATAATGATTGTTTGGTGTGAACAGGACCACGATGGGTTCACGGAGACGAGGCGTACGGGAAGGAATTCCTAATGTTAACTACGAGAGGGAACAGGAAACATTTATGACTACCATGAATGCTGTGGCTGAGGCAGTGCTTGAGGCTGCAGTATCAGCGGCTAGGGCTGTTGATCGTCTTGGAGTGAGAAATGAGAATGACAATGAGCATGGGGAAGATAGTGGAAATGATGAGAATAACTTGGGGCATTTCGAAAGACCTATGACCCTTGCGACTTTTCTGAAGGTTAAACCACCTAAGTTTAAAGGTACACTCGTTGCGACTAATGCTGACAACTGGTTTCGAGCTATCGAACGATCACTGCGAGCGCAGCATGTTCCGGAAGGCCAACACGTGGAGTTTGTTACTTATATGCTGGAAGGAGAAGCTGAGCATTGATGGCAGGGGATACAGCGACTGTTGCAACAAGATGAAGGCGATATTCCTTGGAATATTTTTAAGGATGAATTTTATAAGAAGTATTTTCCGAGGGCAGCTCGTGATGCTAAGGAGATGGAACTTATGCAGCTGAAACAAGGTAACACAACTGTTGCAGAATATGCCCGTAAGTTTGATGACTTGTGCCATTTCTCCAAGATCTGCCAAGGGAATCCTGCTGACTTTGAAGAATGGAAGTGTTTGAAGTTCGAAGGGGGCCTTCGTGAGGATCTGATGAGTTCAGTAGTTCCATTGGAGATACGAAATTTTGCTGAGCTGGTTAATAAGTGTAAGTTAGTAGAAGAATGTGCTAAGAAGGTAAGTGCCTCTAAAGCAAGTCGTCAAGGATTTCCACCAAGGAACTACAATAATTATAATTGGCAACCACGAAGGACAAACTTCAAGACACCTGGTGTGCCACATCGAAGAAACCCACAGGTTGGTAACATCCCTGCTCGCCCTATGGAAGGAAAAGGAGGTAGACCGAGGCAGGATAATGGTAAACGACCTCAACAGGTGCAGGTGAACACTACATGCAAGCGATGTGGGAAGGATCACGGTATTAAGCCGTGTTTGTTTGGAACATTCAATTGTTATAGATGTGGAGGAACTGGACATATTGCTAAGGAATGCCCAAAGATATTCGCTCGGAATCAAGTACGAACCCAGCAACAAGGTCGAGTGTTTGCCATGACTGCTGATGATGCTATGCAATCAGACGCCCTGATCCAAGGTCAGTGTTATGTCAAGAATCGATTTCTAGCTGTACTATATGACTCGGGTGCATCGCATTCCTTTATCTCTTTAACTGTTGCTCGTGAGTTGGGACTAGATTTCTCTGAGTTGAACTTTGATCTGATTGTCCATACACCTGCGTCCCAAAATGCTTTGACTAGTTTAGTGTGCCTGCAAGTACCATTCACTATTAGGAACAGAACTTTTATACATGATCTAATCTGTTTGCCTCTATGTGGTTTAGAAGTTATTCTAGGGTTAGATTGGTTATCTAAGTATCATGTTTTCCTTGATTTCTATGAAAGAACTGCTGTTATTCCGTCTGATAGTTTAGATATTAAACCATTTCTATCTCATACTTTATATCTGAATTCTGTAAGAGTTACATTATACGGGAGTGATTGTGAGGGGTACGTTCTGTTAGCGGCTAGCTCAAATGATAGTGAACTAAGCTTAGAACGAATCCGAGTGGTGAAGGAATTTCCTGATGTTTTCCCGGACGACATACCTGAGTTTCCTCCTCAGCGAGAGATAGAATTCAGCATTGAACTTGTACCTGGAACCGGACCAATTTCCATAGCACCGTACCGGATGTCACCATTGGAACTTGCAGAGTTGAAGAAGCAGTTGGATGAGCTACTTGGAAAGAAATTTATTCGTCCCAGCGCATCACCTTGGGGAGCTCCGGTATTGCTAGTAAAGAAGAAGGATGGTGGAATGAGACTTTGCGTAGATTACCGACAGTTAAATAAAGTCACTATCAAGAACAAGTATCCACTTCCACGAATAGATGATCTAATGGATCAGTTAAAAGGTGCAACTGTGTTTTCGAAGATTGATTTGCGATCGGGCTATCACCAGATTCGAGAGAAAGAGTCAGATATACCGAAGACTGCATTTAGAACTCGATATGGTCACTATGAGTATACGGTTATGTCGTTTGGACTAACTAATGCTCCTGCGATTTTTATGTATTACATGAATCGTATTTTTCGTCCGTACCTTGATCAGTTCGTAGTAGTCTTCATAGACGATATTCTCATCTATTCGAAGACAGAAAGAGAGCATGAAGAGCATCTAAGGACTGTATTGCAGATACTAAGGACTCGGAAGTTATATGCTAAATTATCAAAGTGCGAGTTCTGGACAGAGAAGGTGGCATTTTTGGGACATGTTATATCACAGGGAGGAATTGCAGTGGATCCTTCAAAAATTGAAGCAGTAGTGCAATGGGAACCACCTACGACCGTTACAGAAGTTCGGAGTTTTCTCGGACTTGCTGGATATTACCGGAGGTTTATTAAAGGGTTTTCACAGATAGCCTTACCTCTGACTTACCTTACACGAAAGGAAGTTCCGTTCGTTTGGACGGCTGAGTGTGATAGAAGTTTCAAGATGCTTAAGGAAAAGTTAACAACTGCACCTGTATTAGTACTACCCGACCCACAGAAACCTTTTGAAGTATACTGTGACGCTTCTCATAAAGGACTTGGATGTGTGCTGATGCAAGACAAAAATGTGGTGGCTTATGCTTCCCGGCAGCTGAGACCTCATGAACGAAATTATCCGACGCATGACTTGGAGTTGGCTGCAGTAGTGTTTGCTCTGAAGATCTGGAGACACTATTTGTATGGCGCTCAGCTAGAAGTTTTCTCTGACCACAAAAGTTTAAAGTATATCTTTGACCAGAAGGATCTTAATATGCGACAGCGAAGGTGGATGGAATTCCTGAAGGACTATGATTTTAAGTTAAGCTATCACCCAGGAAAAGCGAACGTGGTGGCAGACGCTTTGAGCAGGAAGAATTTGAATATCTCTTGGATGATGATAAAGGAAGAAAAGTTACTCGCAGAATTTGAGGACCTTAAGTTGGCTATGACTGAGACATCAAGTGGAGTCCGTTTGGCCCAATTGCATATAACACCAGATTTTAAGATTAGGATTCAGCAAGCACAAGCACAGGATTCAGAAATGATGACGATGCTGAGACAGATGAACGTAGAGGAACCAGAAGCTGTAAGACTAGATCGTAGCAGCCTCTGGAGATACAAGAACAGAATTTGTGTGCCTAGCTCTGGAGATTTGCGGCAAAGGATTCTTGCAGAAGCTCATCAAAGTAGATTTTCTATGCATCCTGGAGTAACAAAGATGTATCAGGATTTGAAACAAATGTTCTGGTGGCCGGGCTTGAAGAAAGAGGTAGCTGATTATGTCTCAAAATGTTTAACCTGTCAGAAGGTGAAGGTGGAACACCAGAAACCGTCAGGAACCTTGCAACCCTTAGAAATACCACAATGGAAATGGGAGCAGATCACTATGGATTTTGTCACGGGATTGCCAAGGACCTCAACTGGACACAATGCCATTTGGGTAATTGTGGACAGGTTGACAAAATCAGCGCACTTCCTTCCGATTCGAGTTGACTATACATTAGAAAGGCTGGCACGGATATATATTCAAGAAATCGTACGATTGCACGGAATACCTTCATCAATTGTTTCAGATCGAGATCCGAGGTTTACTTCCAGATTCTGGGGAGCTTTCCAGAGAGCATTGGGAATAGAATTGCATATGAGTACAGCATACCATCCTCAGACAGACGGACAATCAGAGCGGACAATCCAGACATTGGAAGACATGTTAAGATCTTGTGTGATGGATAACCAGGGCAGTTGGGATAGGTATTTGCCATTGGTCGAGTTCGTCTACAACAACAGTTACCAACAAAGTATCGGGATGGCACCATATGAAGCTCTCTATGGAAGAAGATGTCAGACACCATTGTGTTGGAATGATGACGGAGAAGCCAGTGTCTTAGGTCCAGACTTAGTGCAAGAAACTACTGAGAAGATAAAGGGGATTCGCCAGAAGATCCAGACAGCACAGAGCCGTCAAAAGAGCTATGCCGATAATAGACGTAGACCCTTAGAGTTTAGTGAGGGAGACCATGTCCTTCTTAAAGTAACCCCGACTACTGGAATAGGTAGAGCCCTTAAGACTAAAAAGCTTAACCCTCGATACGTAGGACCTTTCCAAATACTTAAAAGAGTCGGTCTAGTAGCTTATCAAGTAGCCCTTCCTCCATATTTGTCAAAACTTCATGATGTTTTTCATGTCTCGCAACTTAAGAAATATATTCCCGACGAGAGTCATATTTTACAACCAGAGACAGTACAGTTACGAAACGATTTGACATATCAAGCATCACCAGTTCAGATCGTAGAAAGAAATGATAAGCAGCTGAGAGGCAAGACTGTTCGCTTAGTCAAAGTAGCTTGGGGACAAAGAGGAGAAGAAGAGCACACTTGGGAATTGGAAGATAAGATGAAAGTTGATTACCCGCATTTATTCTCAGGTAACTGAAATTTTGAGGGCAAAATTTTCTTTTAGGAGGGTAGAATGTAACAACCCCGGTTTTCGAGACGCGAGATCTATTCTGAAAGTACGAATTTCTTCGAAAGATCAGTAAGGGGAAAACCTTTGATATATCATCAAGTATCTCAATCCTCATTGTCATTATGTCATATTTAAGTTAGAACCTTTTCCGAGACAAGCTCGATAACGCGGTCGCGAAGAACCTGGTTTTTGAACCATATCGGTTAGGAGTTTTAATTCGATTTTTCGTAAATAGTCTCAGTTTGACAAACCGGACTCGATTTATGAGAGAAGAGATATAATAGGATGATATTATCATTATATTAGTATTAGAAGCTTCTTGAATAATATTATAAGGTTACCTGGTCAGTTTTAGTTAAAAACAGAAAACCGGTTTAACCGGGTTCACAATTTACTGGTGCAGCTTAGCACCAGCACTCTCTGATGACTTTAGCAATGCTAAGGCCTCATTATACATGTTTTATTCTCATAATAAATATGTTACTAGTGTCATTTATGCTAGTAGCTCAGAAAATAATTTTTAGAGATGTTTTCACAAGTGTTCCGATACACCTAGTTTTAGTAGATATACATCTGAGATATTTTAATATTATTTTAATCCACCTCCAAGCCAACCAATCACAACTCACCCTACACCCCCAAAAGCCCCAAGGCTGGCTCATTTTCACTTTGTGGCCGAAAATAGGTAGAGAGAAAAAGAGAGAAAAGTTCTTAGTTCCAAATCTTCAAAGCTTGATTTCTGTTGAACTAAAACTCAAATCAAAATTCCAATCCAACCAAAATGATCCTCTCTTCTTTCTCTACATGATCATATGACTTATCAAGGCTGGGATCAAGGTGAGTTGGCTGTACCATCTCTCTTTTGATTCAGTTTCAAGGAAACATGCTTAAATATGTGTTTTCTTGATGTGATTTAGGAGGAAAAAGTGTTTAAGGACCACCTGAAAGTTTGATTGAATTAGGAGCTGCAAGACCAGGTAGGGTGTCACGAAATTAATCTTGATTATTTGTGTTTGAGTTGTGTGAATGTTGTATTATTTGGCTGTGCTAAAAATTGGTTGCATATATGATTGATTCTTGGTGAAAATTTGGTGAAATTTTGATGAAATTTGATGAAATTCAAGCTTTAAAGTTCATGTTCTTGGGCAGCTGGAAAAACGAAACCCTAAGCTTAAATTGAGGTTCAATTTGTGTTGAAATCATGTAGAAAAGATGGGGTTTTAGTGGCTGCTAATTTATTATGAATTATAGTAAAAATCGGTTGCTGAAAAGACTGAAAAATGGGTAAAAACAGAGAAAGAATCTGAAGAATTTATGAAGAACATGAAGAACACTTTGAGTGTGGTGAAGAACAATGAAGAACACCTTTTTGATTCATAAAAGGGCAAGGAAGTAAAATTTTTGGTGTTTAAGGGGTTATATGGTAATTTCTGGAAGTTAGGGTGGTAAAAGTAGAAATATTAAAAGTTACGGGTGGTAAAAAGTGAATTTTAAAGGTTAAAGGTTAAAGTAAAGTTAATTTTCGAAAATATATTAATAAAATAATAAATAATAATAAAATATTAAATAATAATATTTAATTAAAAATAATATTTTAATAAAAATAATAAAATAATGCGAAAAAGGCAGTTTTCTGTAAAAGCTTTAGAAAGACAACTTTAAGCGCAGAATCTCATAATTACCTTCATAAAACACTTAGGGAGTGGTAAAAACATATTAGTGAGGCAAAGATAAATAAAAGATAAAAAGTTGAAGAAAAGATAAAAATCGAAGAAAAAGTCTGTAAAGTTTTAATGACAGAAAAACAGACAGAGACTAGTGAACGAATTAGGGCAACATAGTTAGTCCTGGAATTGCGAATAGGGTTAGGTATTATATGAAAAGTTAAACTGTTTCAGTATAGACTTAATGAACCTATACTTGGGATAGGCTAACTGTTCATACCGAAATTTATATAAGCTTTAAATACATACGTTAAACCGAGAAATCAGAACAGAGTAGAGAAACACAGAAAACAGAGTAACCAGAGTAAAGTAAAGAGATAAAGAAAAAAAGAGTAATATAGATACAGATGAAGAGAGTAATCAGAGAAGAGAAAAGAGATACAGAGAAAAGAGAAACCGGAACAGAGTAAAGGGATATAAAGAGAAGAGTAATATAATAAAGAGATATTTATATATATTAGTTGCTTGATACAACCCAGAGCTATATATATATATATATATTGGTTGCTTGATGCAACCCAGAGCTATATTTAATATATATTAGTTGCTTAATGCAACCCAGAGCTTCTGTAGGGAAACTAAGTTACCTACAGCTATTTTCCGCTTCCCCAGAGCAGAGCAGAGTATATATATTTTCCTGCAGTAAGCAGAGGCTGTCTCAAATGAGCGGCTATTATTATATGCGCATTTATTTAGGAACGGAAAATCGTATTCGGGAAATCGGGATTACTCGTGACCGGATAAATGTCGGGATTGCAGGTAGCCAACCGACACATGAGCTCATGGCCTGTACTAGGGCTAGACATGCATCATTCTTGTCTGCGCATCACTCTCTGTTGCATTCTTTCTTGTGTGTGAACTATTTCTTTATGTCGTCTGCTTGAGTGCTATTTCTGTGCTTTATTTCCTTGTGTTCTTCTGTTTGTGTTCTGTTATCTATTTTTTTTATCTATTTAAAATTACTCTTCACTACTTTACTGTATTCTATTATCCATCTGCTAATCGAATACGAATAAATGAACGTAACTAACAACCCCGACCCTACTAAGAACTCCCCAGTTCTTACCCCTTCTCTCCCTTCCTCCCCCTCAGATGGAGACGGGCGTGATCTTCTATGAGTTCGAGGACCCTTACGTCTACGAGGATCCGGTACATCACAGTTACTTCATCATGGGATTGGAGCCTCGTATTAGACGATATGCGTTACCTAATCGAGCTTTTCAACATCCTCTGTCTAGCCCGCATTTTGACCCTGATGCTCCTTACGACTTTCCCTTATCCTGGTTACACCCTGACGCACCTGGACATCCTTTTCCTGATGATCCTGAGCACCCTATACCAGCTCAACCTTTGAATAAGGCGGTACCTGAGCCTATCATTCCTGATGAGCCTGAGTTAGCTGATGACTACGTACCTGTGATACCACCAGAGTGGGATTTTCCCCCTGAGCCGATCCCCGACTTTCCACAGCCTGATGAGCTGGCACTACCAGACGGTGGGGTAGCTCCTATATACGCGAACGGACCTGTGCTCGCGAATGGTTTTGTACATAGTGACAGCAGTGTTTCTGGTGGATCTGAGGACATAGTTGTAGCTGTGAACGATGAGGAGGAGGAGGATCCTGAGATAGAGATAGAGCAGGATGAGGAGATGGATGAGCCTCATGATGATTCTCCGAACGGCCACGTGTAAATATAGTTTGACTGCGGAAAGGGGCATTCTTTTGATGACACTCTAGTCTAACATTATCAGATAGTTAGTCTCTCACTTGTGTTAGTACACCCGAGAGCTAGGAGCTATATAGTGGTTAGGCTAGCCTGGGTGCCAGCTTAGTGGCTTTTTGTATGGGCCAGGCCCTGGGAGTGTCGTGTAAATATTAGCTACGTAGGATGACGAGGATGTAAACTGACTTGATCTTGTGTAAACGCTACATGTTTTGTTATAGTGTACATGATGTATATTATCAGTTGTATTTCTAAGTTTCTTTATGCTGCTATTCTATTACTCCCAATGTATGCTTGTTTATTTTACCGGACCATCCGCAAAAATTAAAAAAAAATTACTCGTAAAATTGGCATCGCTCTAACAAGGAACAGGCTCATATATTAAATAAATAATAATAATTAGAAAGGATAAGTTAGTAACACTTAGCTTCTTGTATGACCATGGCATACTGGAAGTTGGGTCGTTACAACTTTGAGTCTTGTGCAATTTTATTTATTTTAGGTAGCATTCGGATGGATTTGATGGAATTTCTGTAGAGAAAGAGAAGAAACCATGGAGCTGACTAGCGAGGAGCAACGCGTGTGCTTGCCTGACGCGTGCGTGTGATTTGGAGCTATCCACGGTGACGCTTACGCGTACATGACGCGTACGCGTGAAAAGTGAATCTGCTCAGCGACGCGTGCACGTACCTGACGCGTACGCGTGACACACGAAAAAGACCATTGATGCGTACGCGTGACTAACGTGTACGCGTGACATGCGTGACATGCAGAAAACATAGAAAACGCTGAGGGCGTGATGAGTGGATAATTTATATGCTTTTTTTGGCATTATTTTTACATAGTTTTCAGTATGATTTAGTTAGTTTTTAGTATATTTTTATTAGTTTTTAATTAAAATTCACATTTCTGGACTTTACTATGAGTTTGCGTGTTTTTCTGTGATTTCAGGTATTTTCTGGCTGAAATTGAGGGACTTGAGCAAAAATCAGATTCAGAGGTTGAAGAAGGACTGCAGATGCTGTTGGATTCTGACCTCCCTGCACTCAAAGTGGATTTTCTGGAGCTACAGAACTCCAAATGGTGCGCTCTCAATTGCGTTGGAAAGTAGACATCCAGGGCTTTCCAGCAATATATAATAATCCATACT
Organism: Arachis hypogaea; assembly: GCF_003086295.3. Lineage (NCBI taxonomy): Eukaryota > Viridiplantae > Streptophyta > Magnoliopsida > Fabales > Fabaceae > Arachis > Arachis hypogaea. The sequence continues at coordinate 91,972,749 of NC_092046.1, read as the reverse complement.
TTAATTAAGGATAGATGACGTAAACTGGCGTTGAACGCCAGTTCCATGCTGCATTCTGGAGTCAAACGCCAGAAACAGGTTGTAAAGTGGAGTTAAACGCCAGAAACAGGTTACAAACTGGCGTTCAACTCCAAGAAAGACCTCTACACGTGTAAAGCTCAATGCTCAGTCCAAGTACACACCAAGTGGGCCCCAGAAGTGGATTTCTGCATCATTTACTTATCTTTGTAAACCCTAGTAACTAGTTTAGTATAAATAGGACTTTTTACTATTGTATTTAGAGATCTTTGATCAGTTTTATGCTATCTTAGACTTTTGTGAGGGCTGGCCATTTGGCCATGCCTGAACCTTCATCACTTATGTATTTTCAACGGTAGAGTTTCTACACAACATAGATTAAGGTGTGGAGCTCTGCTGTTCCTCAAAGATTAATGCAAAGTACTACTGTTTTTCTATTCAATTCAGCTTATTCCGCTTCTAAGATATTCATTCGCACATCAATATGATGGATGTGATGATCGTGACAGTAATCATCATTCTCACTTATGAACGCGTACCTGACAACCACTTCCGTTCTACCTTAGATTGGATGGATATCTCTTGGATATCTAATATAGGGGACCGAGTCCGAGATATTAGAGTCTTCGTGGTATAAGTTAGAACCCATGGATGGCCATTCCTGAAATCCGGAAACTCTAAACCTTGTCTGTGGTATTCTGAGTAGGATCTGGGAAGGGATGGCTGTGACGAGCTTAAAACTCGCTAGTGCTGGGCGTAGTGACAGACGCAAAAGGATCAATGGATCCTATTCCAGTATGATCGAGAACCGACAGATGATTAGCCGTGCCGTGACAAAGCATTTGGACCTTTTTCACTGAGAGGATGGATGTAGCCATTGACAACGGTGATGCCCTACATACAGCTTGCCATGGAAAGGAGTAGGAATGATTGGATGAAGATAGCAGGAAAGCAGAGGTTCAGAGGGACGAAAGCATCTCTATACGCTTATCTGAAATTCTCACCAATGAATTACATAAGTACCACTATCCTATTTTATATTTTATTTATCTTTTACTTATCAATTCATAAAATCAGTTTAATCCGCCTGACTGAGATTTACAAGGTAACCATAGCTTGCTTCAAGCCGACAATCTCCATGGGATCGACCCTTACTCACGTAAGGTTTATTACTTGGACGACTCAGTGCACTTGCTGGTTAGTTGTACGAAATTGTGAAACAGACTTAAGAACATGAACATGCGTAATTAGTTTTTAGCGCCGTTACCAAGGAAGGAACGATCACGATTTCGCACACCAGGGCGATTTCAGGCCGAGTTTTGACCTAGTTTTCAGCCTAAAAAACACATATTAGAAGCTGCAAAATGGACGAAACAAGTGGTCCCCATCCAACAATTGAAGACTTAATTATTTAATTAATTCTGATTTAAATTTAAATCTTATTTTAGGAAAATATATTATTTTTAGTTTTAGAAGATAGAATTTAAATTATTTAGGATTAGATATAAAAAGGAATTCCAACAGGGGGGTTTAAGCACAACATTTTTTAGAACATTATTCCATTCCAATTTACAATCCTTATTCTGAACCATGAGCAACTAAACCTCCACTATTAAGGTTAAGAGCTCTTTCTATTTGTATGGATTGATTTTATTACTTTTTCTATTTTAATTCATGTATGAATTTATAATTTAAGAATTGTTTTCGCTTTTTATCTTATGAATTTGGGTGGAACGGAAATATGACCCTCTTTCTACTTGAGTTCTTGTATAACATGGAAAAGCTCTTTACTTGAACAACAGCTTGAAAACATATTCTCCTAAATTTAAATTATTTGGATTTAACGGGATACGTGACATATAATCCTTTTATTTTTGGGTAATTAGAGTTTTTGTGGCATACAAATTGGAATTTGATCATCACCCTCTAATTGGAATTAATTGACCAAGGAATTGGCAGTTGATGAAAATTAGAGGAGACTAGAAAGGTCTAAGGAAGTAGGGTCTAGTCATATATAGTTTGCCATAAATTAAATCCTACATGATTAAAATAGTTAGTAAGAAAAGTTAATCTGGAAAAATAGATAACTCTAAAACCTTAACTACCTTCTCCATACTTTACTCCCAACCTATTTACTTTACTATTTTACTTTCTGTACGATTGTTTAATGCTCTTTGAATATTCAAACACTCTTTTCTATTTGTCTAACTAAGCCAATCAATCAATCATTGTTGCTTAGTCCTTCAATCTTCGTGGGATCGACCCTCACTCACCTGAGGTATTACTTGGTACGACCCGGTGCAATTGCCGGTTAGTTTGTGGACTCTAAATTACCGAACCAAAATCTAAAATTGAAAATAGCTAAACCTAAGAATCCTAAAACCTAGAGAGAGAGAGAAAACTACATCTAAAACCTAAAATTATGTGAATGAAAGTTGTGTGAATGAATGAATGAGATTCCCCCCACTCTGCAACCTCTAATCTATGTTTTTCGGGCTTGAAACTGGGCCAGAAACAGCCTAGAAATTGCCCCCAGTGATTTCTGATACGTCCAGCACGTGGCTCTGTCACGCGTACGCGTCGTCCACGCGTACGCGTCGATTGAACTTTTGCAAGGTCACGCGTACGCATGCGCGTTACCTAACAGCATGGCAACTATGACGAATTATATATTATTTCGAAGCCCCAGATGTTAGCTTTCCAATGCAACTGAAACTGCCTCATTTGGACTTCTGTATCTCAAGTTATGGTCGATTTAGTACGAAGAGGTCAGGCTTGATAGCTAAGCAATTCCTTCAATTTCTTGTATTCCTTCCACTTTTGCATGCTTCTTTTCCATCCTCTAAGCCATTCCTGCCCTATAAACCCTGAAAACACTTAACACACATATCACGGCATCGAATGGTAATAAGAGAGGATTAAACATAGCAAATTTAAGGCCAAAAAAGCATGTTTTCAATCATAGCACAAAATTAGGAAGAAAAATGTAAAACATGCGAATTCTATGAATAAGTGAGTTTAGTGGATAAAATCCACTCAATTAAGTAGAAAATGTACCATGAAATAACGGTGCATCACTATCCTAAATTACAAATTGAAATGAAATTTGAAGCAAATTACAATCAAATGAAAATTAACTATTCTAGATGATTCTTGTGGCCTTCAATGGTTGACAATTGTGGGCTTGCTTGCTTGAATTTAGAGTGGACTTGGAACAAAGTTAATGGAACAAAAATGAGGCTCCTAGGCTAGCGTAGCGTTTTTGAGGAAAGTGTAGCGCTCTTGCGTCCACGCGTACGCGTCATCCACGTGTGCACGTCATCACTGTTTTTGGCCCTTGTCACGCATACGCATCACCCATGCGTGCGCGTGACCCTCAGTGTTGGTGTCAAAGGGATAGCGTTAGTGTCGAAGGCACTCTTCCATGAGTACGCCTCGTCCATGCGTAGGCGTGGTCTTTCAAAATTATCACATTCACGCGTACGCGTCACCCACGCGTATGCGGGGACTTTCAAAATTGTCACATTAACGTGTACGCGTCACTGGTGAATTTTCCAGTTTCCATGTCGCAGGCGCTCTTGGAATAACGTAGCGCCAAAGGCGCTCTCTGGTGCTGTGCAACGCTTTTGAGAAAAGCGTTGCGCCAAAGGCGCTCTTCCTTGATGCTTCTCTTCTCTGTTTCAGAGTCTTTAAGCTCCTTTCTTCTTTCATGCTTGTTTTGTGCTTTTTACTTTCTTTTCCACCAATTTCTACAAATTCAAACCAAATCAAAAAATTGAAAATAATCTATGATTTAAGCACAAAAGTATTCAATAATTAAGCATGATTAGTGAAAATTAAAGGTGAAAAAGCATAGAAAAACATAATAAAATTCGCATTTATCATTTGTCAATGAAGCTTAGTTTAATTACTGAGTGGGGCTATTAGCTCTTTATTTCTGAATAGCTTTGGCATCTCACTTTCCTTTGAAGCACAGAAATATTGGCAACCTTTGGAACTAGAATCCGGATGATATTATTGATTTTCTTCTTTTCGTTTCTCTTGATTCTTGAACATAGCTTTTTCTTTTGGTGCGTTGCACCTTTGAGCTTACCCGTGACTCTAAGCATTTTCTTTTCACGTATTACCACCTGATACATAAATGCCACAAGCACTTAACTAGGGGAATCCTTTGAATTCGAATTTAGCATTGCTTAAATTCCCAGACAGTGGTGCTCAATGTTCTTAAGCGTACTCTTTATAGCATTGGATCACGACCTTAAATGCTCAGTCTCAAGTTTTTCTGGACACTTTCACACCACAAGCATATAGTTAGGGATACCAACTCATTTGAGCTTTTTAGGCCAATTTTGACCCTCTTTACCATTGATGCTCAAAGCCTTGGACCCTTGTTCTTTTTTATTTTTTTTTCTTTTTTTCCTTTTTCTTTTCTTTTTGCTGTTTCTTTTGCTTCAAGAATCAATCATTTTGATTTTTTAGAGAATCAATAATACTTTTCTAAATTCACTGCTCTTCAAGAGTCAATATGCTTAACCTCAACATCGATTATGCATAGTTAATCAATACATTCAGAAAATAATGGTAGGGCCACCATATCAAAGTAAATAGTATGACTTATGATATAATTCAAGACCTTGTACATCTTACTACTTTTTTCAAGAAAAAGTTTTTTTCTTTTAAGCTTGATGTGAGATACATAAGACATCTTAAAATGAAATGAAGAAAAGAAAATAATGCTAAAAAAGAACGACATCCTAAGTGTGATCATGCACTCGAATAGAAAACAGATAATAAAATAAAGTACAAAGCAAACAGAGATAAGATAAACAAAGGGAGAATGAAACTAGACCAAAGATGATTGAGAATTTTGCACCAGTTTGAATTTTTCCACTCAAGATAACTTACGTTGCAAGTATAGACCAAACTGGCAAATTAAATCCCAAACATCAAAGTTTAATATTTCTAATTTAAACCGAGATAATTCAGCCTCGGGTCGTCTTCCCTAGGAGTTACAATTAAGTGTACAATTATTGGCTACGGGAGAAATGGGGGTTGGATGATAGCAATTGGCAAGAAATTAAAATGCAAAAAGGTAACTTAACATGCAAGAAATTAAATGAAGGCAAGTAAAGGCAATGAAAATGGAAATTGAAAGCTAGAAAGGACTCTTGGCAAGAAGTGGGTAGTTAAGGATTCCTATCCTAGTGGTAGACCACAAACATGGTAATTGTGCGTGAATTAATCCCAATTAGTCAACCCTACATCGAGGATAAGTAAACTAGGCATAACTAATTTCAATCCCTAAGTCCTAAGTCAACACTAATGAGTTACTTAGAGTCAAGGGAAACTAAATTAATTAATAACCCTCACACAATGTGAAATAGACATCCACCACTCAAGTTCACCCAATCACCCAATTCCCCAACTAAGAGTGTGAAAAACTAAGCAAAAACCTAACCAAGCATTTTGTCAAACACTTGGTAGGCATGTAAAGAAAGCATGGTAAAATGACAAGAAATAATAAATGCTACAATTACTAAGCAAGGAAAATAAAGATAGCAACTCAATAAAGCAATAAATGACATGAAACATAAAATTACATTGAATGTAAATTAAAGTGACAAGAGTGTGCATAAACATAAAAGACAACTAAAATGAGAAATTAACAAGATAAACAAGAAAATTAAGATAATAGAACAAAGAAAGGTAGAAGAAACTAGATTAAAACAAGAATTAAAAGTGGCAATTACAAGGAAATTAAACTGAAAACCCTAGGTTCTAGAGAGAAGGGGGAGCTTCTCCCTCTAGAAAATGAACTACATGACTAAAATCTAACCCTAATTGCCACCCTTCACATGGAATGAGGCCTTGCTTGATATAGGGAGAATCAGCTTCAGAGAGTCCCAAAACTGGGCTCTGGAGGCCCAGAAATTGCCCCCAGCGATTTCCATTAACTGAGGCACGTGCTGGCTGCAACGCGTATGCGTGGTTCACACGTACGCGTCGTTTGTCAAAACATGCTTATGTGTTCATAACTCAAAAACATGTTCCACATCATATTTCAAGCAAGTTTCAATCAAAAGTCCCAACTCAAATCAATTAGGATGATAATGCCTTATCAAGAATGTTTTTCTTGGAAAATTTCATTATATTAACTAAGCTTATTATATTTATTCTAAGGGATGCGATAAACTAAGAAACATGAAATTAAAGTACTAAAATATATACAACCTAAGAAGATAGAATGCAACTAAGAATTCAAAAAGAATGTGCAAGTGTTAGAATTTAAGTATGTCACCCCAAATTGCTGATCGGAGATGATCTCTCTGCACTTAAGGATTTGCACCGTCCGCGGTGCAACTAAAGGTGAGCAACGGGGGGTATGGTGACTTTGGATTGCCGCCTTCAGCTGGTGGATCAATCGGCTGCTGCATGCTCTTCCTCCCGCTTTCCTTGTTACTTATGGTGACTCATCCATGGAAAATAGACAATAAGTTAGTAAGATGAGTGAATGCAAAAACAAGGAAGCAAAGAGTGTTGAAACAAGGTGGTAAGCACTAGAATGAGTGAGTGAAGTAGATTGTGACATGAAAAACAAGTGTGTGAATTATAAGTTTTGCACGATTTAGAACACACACGCACTAGCAAGGATAACTAGGTCACAAGTATACAAAATAACATGACTTCATTCATTCTAGTGTGCTTGAAATACTTTAAAGAAACTTGTATGCTAAGATTAAACAAACAAGCAATAAAGAGCCATGAAAGTATTCAAGCATGAATCAAGGAATTGTGAATTGGATAATGAAGCAACACATGATTGACATGAAGTGGAAAACATGACAAGCATAGTCCACAAAGCTTAAAGAAAGCTCAAAAAGCGTTATTAGGCAAGCTTATGATCCAAGTTCACAATTCTCAATGTTGATGCATCAAATAGGTGACTTTAATAAAAGTCAATCATGGTAAATGTGACCTAACGAAAATTGCATCAACTACATACAAAGTTTCTATCTATAGATAATAAAACCAAATTACATGGTGATCAAACATGCAATTTAGAACTCTAACAAGCATTCCAAAAGGCAATATTATGAGGGCTTGGTATGCACAAAATTGAACATGAAGAACTCAACACCAAGAAACAATTTATAACCTCAATAAATAGTAATAACAATAATAATTCAGCAGTAATATCTTAACACAATCAATAAATCAACTAAATCATCCAAACACTTAGCATCAAAGTAGAAAATTAAACTAACTAAGCTAACTAACTAACTAACTAACTAAAGCTGAGCAATGGTAGGTCGTGAATGGTGGTTGAAGAAGGGAAAGAAGAGAGGAGAAGAGAAAAAAGAGAAGAGAAGAAAAGAGATGTAGAGGTGAGAGAACAGAGGCGTGCGTACGTACGAAGGGGTGTGCGCGCGCACGAAAGGTCACGCGTGCGCGTGGTGCGGCGAAGAAAAGAAATCGACGCGTACGCATGAAGGGACGCGTACACGTGATGTGGGAAAAATACGAGATGATGCATACGCATGAGGGAAGCGTACGGGTCGATGAGAAAACTCAGATTGGTTATGCGTTCACACTTTGCGTGCAAATGCCGTGACCAGAGGCCATGTTTTGATGCGTGCGTGGGCACAGCGCTGTGCCGACACACAGAAGGCCGAAATTTTTTTTTGAAGAAGGATCATGTTTGCGCATAGGCTGTGCCAGCACTGCGACTAGAGGGCAAAATCACGAGTGTGCGTGCGCATGCACAAAACGCAGAAAATAGAAGTCGTGTGCGCACGCATAGATGCCCTATTTTTCAAAATATTTTTCTTTAAAATCTAAGGCAACAAGCCTTAGCTCAATCATCAGAACATGCAAGAACCCATGATTTCATGATCCAAACCAAAATTAAACTATCAAAGCTAAAAAATTACACTAATTCTAAGCTAACCAAGACAAGCAAACATGCAATAAACCAAAACTATAAACAAGGAAAGGATGAGAACAATGTTACCATGGTGGGGTGTCTCCCACCTAACACTTTGGTTTAATGTCCTTAAGTTGGACTTATGGAGAGCTCTCATCAAACCTCCTTGAAAATCCACCCAAACTTGTATCCTCCAAGGCAATTGAGATCCCCAAGCTTGTGCACCCAATCTTGTTGTGATTTCCTTCCATTCCTTCTAGGTAACAAGCAACTAAAATTCCCAATTCCTATACACAATAGCAACAAAACTCACAATGCAATGGGTGAGAATTCATAGGATAAAAAGAAAGTGAAAATAAAATGAATTCCTATAACTAGCAAAAACAAGCAATCAATCAAAACAAGCTATTTATATATTTACATATTCACATATTAACATATTCACATCAACCAAAAGCAAGCAACTTTTGTACAACCAACCAAAATTAAGCTATTCACACTATTCACAATATGTACAATAGCCAACAACAACACCATTCCAACTCCCCGGCAATGGCGCCAAATTTGACGATTGAGAATTTTGCACCGGTTCGGATTTTTCCACTCAAGATAACTTACGTTGTAAGTATAGACCAAACTGGCAAATTAAATCCCAAACATCAAAGTTTAATATTTCTAATTTAAACTGAGAGTAATTCAACCTCGGGTTGTCTTCCCTAGGAGTTGCAATTAAGTGTACAATTATTGGCTATGGGGGAAATAGGGGTTGGATGATAGCAATTGGCAAGAAATTAAAATGAAGGCAAGTAAAGGCAATGAAAATGGAAATTGAAAGCCAGAAAGGACTCTAAGCAAGAAGTGGGTAATTAAGGATTCCTATCCTAGTGGTAGACCACAAACATGGTAATTGTGCGTGAATTAATCCTAATTAGTTAACCCTACGTCGAGGATAAGTCAACTAGGCATAATTAATCTCAATCCCTAAGTCCTAAGTAAACACTAATGGGTCACTTAGTGTAAAGGGAAACCAAATTAATTAACAACTCTCACACAATGTGGAATGGACATCCACCACTCAAGTTCACCCAATCACCCAATTTCCCAACCAAGAGTATGAAAAACTAAGCAAAAACCCGACCAACCATTTTATCAAACACTTGGTAGGCATATAAAGAAAGCATGGTAAAATGACAAGAAATAATAAATGCTACAACTGCTAAGCAAGGAAAATAAAGATAGCAACTCAATAAAGCAATAAATGGCATGAAACATAAAATTACATTGAATGTAAATTAAAGTGACAAGAGTGTGCATAAACATAAAAGACAACTAAAATGAGAAATCAACAAGATAAACAAGGAAATTAAGACAATAGAACAAAGAAAGGTAGAAGAAACTAGATGACTAAAATCTAAAAACCTAGGTTCTAGAGAGAAGGGGGAGCTTCTCTCTCTAGAAAATGAACTACATGACTAAAATCTAACCTTAATTGCTCCCTCCTTCACATGGAATGAGAACTTCCTTGATATAGGGAGAATCTGCTTTAGAGAGTCCCAAAATTGGGCTCTGGAGGCCTAGAAATCACCCCCAGCGATTTCCATTAACTGAGGCACGTGCTGGCTGCGATGCATACGCATGGGTCACACGTACACGTCACCAAACTTGTGCTCGTGTGCGTACGCATGCATCACTGTGCGCATGCACGGAAGCTGAATCTTCCAAAACTTCATTTGTTCATGGATTCTCCCGTTTTGAATGCTTTTCCATCACTTCTTCCATCCATATTAGCCTTGTAATCCTGAAATCACTCATCAAACACATCAAGGCATCGAATGGAATTACAAAACTATGCTATTTAGTGGTATAAGTGTAGGAAAAGTTGATGAAATCCACCCAAATAGAGCAGATAAATATCATGAAATGTGGATTCATCAATCACCTCAGTGATGGCGGCCACTGCTCCCTCCGGGGAATCCTTTGGAGCGTTTAAGCTTCTCAATGTCGCGCCCTTGTCTCAGTTGCTCCTCCCTCATGCTCCTCTTATCTTCTATCATTTGATTGAAGATGGCAGAGTGATCTTGATGCTTTATCCTCAGCTAATCAACAGATGAAGTTAGCTCCCCTAGAGATGTAGTTAATTGATCCCAATAATTACGGAGAGGGAAGTACATCCCTTGAGGCATCTCCGATCTCCTGTGGTGGTAGCCGAATGGGCTCGTGCTGTAGTGCGTGTGCAGGCTCCCTGACGTGCTCCATACCCCTTCTTATGATAGCCTTGTCAGTATCAATTAGGGTATCTCCTCCTATGCAAACTCCAGCTGCATTGCATAGGCGATAAATAAGGTGAGGGAACGCCAACCGTACTTGGGTGGAAGATTTTTTGGCCACCTTGTAGATCTCTTGAGGAATCACCTCGTGCACCTCCACCTCATTCCTGAGCAAGATGCAGTGGATCATCACTGCTCTCTCAATTGTAACCTTAGAGCAGATAATTGTGGAAAGTATGGAGCGTTGGATAAACTCTAACCATCCTCTAGCCACGGGTTTGAGGTCAAGCCTATGTAGCTGGTAAGGCTTGCCTTGTGCATCCCTCCTCTATTGAGCTCCAGCTACACAGATATCAGCAAGAACTTGCTCCAATCTTTGGTCAGAGTTGACCCTTCGAGTGTAAGAGTGTGGTTCACCTTGTAACCAAGGCAATTACAGCGCAAATCTCACACTTTCAGGGCTAAAATCTATGATTTGCCCTTTGACCATGGTGCGCCAGATTTTGGGCTTTGTGTAAGTACCGGAGTTTTTCACGTAAAACTATTTTAATAAAATAATTTTAGTGCCCGGAATAGATTCAAAATTTAGAAGTTTTACTTTGAAAATATAAAGGTGAAATTCAGTTTTGATGAATTTTTCTGAGTTGGAAAATGTATCTTTTTCGAAAAGTTTTTGTAAAAATGCGTACTGGCACTTAAGCTGGCAGTACTGGCACTAGTTTGTCCAGTACCGCGTATTTTGGAAAATAAGATTTTGAAAGTTGATTTATTATTTTGAAAGGATAAAAATAATTTAGAATAAAAAACCAGGCACTAATTTTAAAGGTTTTGGCCCAAAGTGGGCCAAACGGACCAAAAACGCTAACGGGTTGGACTGGGTCCAAACCAGGCCCAAGGCCCAACATATGTATGCTCATTTAATGAGCATTTCAGCCCATTCCACTTCATTTTGGGAAGAGGGGCGCTGATGGTGGTGAAGGGAGAAGAGAAGAGAAGTTACTATTCATCTTCTCCTTCATTTGACCATAACTTGAGCTACGGAACTTCGATTGACGAGCCATTTGTGGCCACCCGAAGCTCTCGTCGAACTCTTTGTTTCTATCTAAGCAAATCTGGTAAGAAATCGCGTCTCAATCTCCAGTTTCCAGCCCAAGAATTCTGTGTTTTTAGGGTTATAGTTTTGAGTATATTTTGTGGTTTTACTTGTTTAAGTGATCTCTAGTCGTGGGTAATTGTTGGATTTTACCCCTAATCTTGTTGGGTAAGGTAAGGTTTCACTAAATCCTTGTGTTTAGTTGTTTTGTGTATCTTAAGTTTTGATTTAGGTATATATATATATATATATATATATATATATATATATATGATGTTAGTTTGAGCTTTGGTGGCTTGTTGCTGAGTTGAGAGCTTGTTGGACCCCAATCTTGGTGCGGTGTGCATTTTGAGGATCAGCCAAGGTATGATTTCGGTCTCCTCTATGTAATATGTAATATCTCTTGACACTTAGGCTAGTCGAGCATAGGATAGGATTGAAATTTAGATGTTGATGAATATGATGTATGATGACTTTGAGTATGTGTAGCATGATGATGGGGCATTGATGTTGTGTTGAGATAGGTGTTGGATGATTATTATGATAATGATGGGTGGTAAGTGATGGATCTATGTATGCGAAATTATTGATGTGTAATGTTGTTGTGAAAATGTTCTTGGTGAATAAGGATAATTATGAGTCTTTATGATGGTTTTGGATGTTGTTGAATGATGATTATGATGTGTGATGATATATGTTGATGATGATTATTGGTATTTAATGATGATGAATGTGTGAATTATTGTTGTTGATAATGGTTTGTTGATATGGTTGATGATTGATGATGAATATTGATGTTGTTAGTAATTTGATGGTGAGTGTTGAGATTGTTGATAAATGATATAGGTTATGAAGTTAAGATGATGATTGTTGAGAATTATTAGTGTTGATGAGTTTTATGATGGATTTGATTAATGTTAGATATTGTTTAGTGATGATTACTGGAATTGATGAGGATTTGTTTTGGTTGTTAAGGTTGTTGATGGTTGGTGATGATTATGATTGTGGAATTATGATTGGATTGGAAATTATGGATTGGTAGTAATATATGGTATAATGGTTGAGTAATTTATGTGTGAAGTTAAGGAGAACGATATGAAATGCAAAGATGTTGTGTGTGGTAGTGTTTTATGATGATTGAGCAGGTTTTGATTTAGTTTTGATTTGAGAGTTGGTTAAAATTGAGGTTTTGAGGTTTTCGGTAAAAACATATTTTTGGTGAACTTTGACGGATCATAACTTATGCCTCAGTTTTCAAAATTTGTTAAAAATTGTTTAGAATTAAATTTCATTGAAAAGTCTTCAAATCGATATAAAGTTTGTAAAATTTGGACTTTTGTAGAGGAAGTTATGACCATTCAAAATTTGGTGTCAAAATCTGAAATTCTGCAATGTTGCAGAATTTTGTGATTTCTGGTTTGTGTGCACATGCACGGCCTTGTGCGTACCCACACATAGGGGAAAAGCCTTCTGTTGGGAGCTGATAACTGGAATTCACACCCCATATAAAACTGATGAATCCGTTCTTTTGGCAAGCGCACCAAAAATTATCGTCAACTAATAACCCACAGTGGAGTGGAATCGTATCCACAGAGATTGGTAGATTTAATCAACTTTAATTAATTGGTGAATTAGTCAAGCTAAGAAGAATAAATGGTGATTGCAGAATTGTAAATAGGAAAAAACATAAATGACTCAAAAGTAAATGTAAACAGTAAAGTGAAGAAAAGAAAATGGCAATAATGTAAAGTGCAGAAATGTAAATGACTCAAATGTAAATGGGAATGAGGATTTGCAAAATGTAAAGAAAGCTATAAAGAAAGTGGAAAATAAGAATAGGAGAATTCATTGAGATCAGGAGATGTTGTCTCTTTGGATTAAATCCACTTCATATCCTCTTCAATCATTTAACTCATTAACCTCTTGGCAATCATGATTGATTGAGCCCCAATCCCTTGGTGACTCAATCTCTCAGATCTTGATCAATAGCCAATTCCTAGGTCTAATTGTTCATGAAGAGAGATATGGTTGGTCCCTGATTATACCACATATCATCATAGGTCCAAGTAGAGGGAGGATTATATGTCACCATATCCAAACACCAAAACCCATATCCTACTCAAGTGTGAGAAGAGATTTCTAGCATGGTTTCATGTTCCCTTTTCCAAGGTTCCCATGAAACCCATTTTGTATTCAACTCCTTTTCCAAGGTGATTGAACACTAGCATTAAAATGAAATTCCTTCTAGCAAATCAAAGAGAATATGAAGAGAAGAAGAAATTCACTATCATTAATCCATCAAGTACAACAAAGCTCCCTCTCTCAATGAGAGGGAATTTAGGTACTCATGGCTTAGAGAAAAGTACAAGAGATGGAAGTGAAAAGTAAATGTAACTATAGCTAATAGCTCAACTGCTTAACCGCTTTCCTAGTACTTCCAGGGGTTATTTATACTACTCCGAGCATTAGAAAATAAAGAAATACAAAAGTGGAAATAAAAATACAATTTGGAGGGAAAATAAACTCAATAAACGTGATCTTCCAGCTGGCGTGTGACTGCCGCTTCAGTGGCGTGCCACGCCCAGCTCTAAATCTGGCTTGGCGTGCCACGCCCAACTTTTCAAGTGGCACGCCCTCCTTCATAGGCATCCTTGGCGTGCCACATCTTCGAGCCCAAGTGGCACGCCCAGGGTTCTTTAAGCACTTGTGTAGCTTGGTGTGCCACGCCTTCGACCTCAAGTGGCACGCCCAGGCCTTCTCTCTCTTCTTCTTGTTTCTGGAAAGTTGAACTAGCATGGCACGCCCAGAGTTTGGCGGGCCATGCCCATTATGTGTGCTTGGTTTTTCTCTCTGAAAAGCTGAACTAGCGTGGCATGCCCAGGGTCTGGCGTGCCATGCCCATTATGTGTTTGGCTCCTTCGCTGGCGTGCCACGCCCAGAACTTAAGTGGCACGCCCAGGTCTTCTTCTTGTTGATGGGTGATGTTGGAATGCCACGCCTGAGGCTCAAGTGGCACGCTGAGGTAAGATTTTAGAGCCGGCGTGCGATGCCTTCGATACCAAGTGGCACGCCCATATGGTTGGCCTCCTAACTCCTCCTCTGGAAATATAACTGGCGTGCCACGCCCAGTATTTTGCCTTTGTCTTGTGGCTGGCGTGCCACGCCTGGTCCTTCAAGTGGCACGCCAAAGTGAGAATTGAGAGCTGGCGTGCCACGCCTTCGACACCAGGTGGCACGCCCAACCTTTTTGGCTTTCAACCTCTTCTCTGGAAACTTTTATTGGTGTGCCACGCCTTGATGCTTAAGTGGCACGCCAAAGTGACAATTTGAAGCTGGCGTGCCACGCCTTCGATACTAAGTGGCATGCCCAGCCTTTTGGGTCTTCAATGTTGCTCTTTAAAATCTTGTACTGGCGTGCCACGCCCTGATGCTCAAGTCTTCAATCTCAGCTTGGTGTGCCACGCCTGGCTCTTCAAGTGGCACGCCCAAGTGACTTTTGAAGCTGACGTGCGATGCCTTTGATACCAAGTGGCACGCCCAGGTGATGATCTCTTCTGGAGTGATGGACTGGCGTGCCACGCCCATGGCTGAAGTGGTACGCCTATAGTATGTGAGGGGTTAGGCGTGCCATGCCCAACTTGGCATGCCACGCCCCTTTAGTGGCCTTCAACATTTTCTTTCTGGAAAATTACACTGGCGTGCCACGCCCAGCTCCTGGCGTGCCACGCCCATACATTTTCTTCAATCATGCTCCTCTGGAAATCATAACTGGCTTGCCACGCCCAGTTCCTGGCATGCCACGCTCATATAAATAGCTTGAGGATCCTTTCTGGAATTTAGTACTGGCATGCCACGCCCATATCTTTTTGTGGCGTTTGCTCCAAGTGGCATGCCAGTTTCACACGCCTAGCTTGTTTTGTTGTTTTCTTCCACTTTTTGATGTCTTTTTCTCCTGAAATTCAGTACAAACCCATTTCAAAGTAATGTACCATAATATTCATCAAATAGTGCATGAATTGCAATGATCAAATGAGATTATGCTCTTTTATGGTACTTTTTATGCAAAAAGGGTAGATGATGCAAGTTATCAGGAGCGCTAGCACAACCTGTGCGCGCACATAACCAATGAAGTTTTACAACCTGTGTGCGTGTACAGCCCTGTGCGCACGCACACGTTGGAAGGTGCACTCTGTTGAGGGCGTTCGCACGCCTTGTGCGAGCGAACAGAGTTTGGAAAATTTTGCACTTGTGTGTACGCACACTTTTTTAAATGTCCTTGGGCATGCGCACGCACACCCTTGTGCATACGTGCATGCCCTGTTTTTCAACTAAAATCTTGTTCTTAACTGTTTGATATTTCCAACCATCTTGTGAACTTCTGTGACACCTATTTAAGACTTTTTAGCTTGTTTTTGGATGTTGACCATAGAGAAGGTCTTGGGTGGAATTATTTGGGTATTACCTTGAAAAGTTAGAGAATGGAGGTTTAGGTTTCTGGTGTTATGATGATGAGTTTAGTTGAGAGAGAAGGAAGAGTACGAGACTTGGTAATTACTGACAACGAATTGAGAAAATGATGAACTAATGAATTCGGATTGGAAATTACGAATGATTATGGTTGATGGAATGAGTATGAGTCGAAGTGTGCTATGAGGAGTGGCATCTGAGTTTGAGTATGTGATTATGATATGCATTGTTCTCCGTCATAGGGGCTGTGGCAGTCTTCCGCCTATGTTCGGATGTGAGGCTTGAAGTTGGGCTTCTCACTCATATTTATAGCTCAAAAGGAAGGTGGTAGGGCACTATCCCTCAGAATGTTTCCCTCTGAAAGGAGATGGTGGTAGGGCACTCATCCCTTGGAACTTTTCCTCCTGAGCATGGGTTTCTCTCTGGTTGCAAGGTGGTAGGGCACTAACCCACAGAATTATGTGGCATCCAGAGGAAGGTGGTAGGGCACTCTTCCTCGAAATGTTTCCCTTTGAAAGGAGAAGGTGGTAGGGCACTTATCCCTCGGAAATATTCCTCCTAAGTATGCGCAACAGAGAGACTAATCCATGAGTTGCCGACCGGATTTTGTGTCGGGTTTGGCACTATAACCGACATGTGATATCACAGCCAATAGGACAAACATTCATCATATGCATATTCTGTATGCTTGCTTGCTTTGATTATTTGAGTTTGCCTAATCGTATAATATGCCTACGTGCTTCCTGAATTACTTGTTATATGTATGACACTACCTGTGCTTTCCTTACTTGCATTATCTGTGTTTGTTTGGTGCTGAGGAGGTTAGTTAGGCGGTGGCGACGGGACCACATAGAGGGTATGTTGGTGAAGGCTGTGGGACAGCGATGACTAATTTTAGTTAGAAATCTCCTAAAATTAGGTACCTTTTATATTATTTACGGTTTAAGTTATTTATTGTTGCTAAGCTTGAATATCTGTTTGGTATGAAGCTCTAGGATTGCCTCTGGTGTCCCGGGGTCTTACATCTTACATTACTGGGTATTGTTACCATACTGAGAACCTCCGGTTCTCATTCCATATGTTGTTGTTGTTTTTCAGATGCAGGTCGCCACCCACCTCAATGAGTTGCTTGAAGGTAGCAAAGCGGAAGATCTTATTCTATTTTATTGTCATTTTTGGTTATTTTGATTAGTACTCTCACTTTTGTATTTACTTTTGCTTTAGAGGCTTATTTTGAGAGTGATATTCTGTATAACCTATTTACTTTCAGAATCCTGTATGTTAGTATTTAACTAGTCATCCCAAACTCCGCAGGTTTTGGCTAGTATCTTATGATTATTATACTCTTATATAATTACATATATCTTGTTTCCTTACATAGTGGATATTATCTTTTAGGCTTTTAGCTTCGTGTGAACGTTCGCGCTTTGTAATTCTGTATTAGAGCTTATTTCCTTCATCGGGCTTCTAGAATTAATATTCCTTCTATATATATATATATATATATATATATATATATATATATATAGTTTATGTCTGAGCCTTAGAATTGTCGTAACCCTTGATTAACCTTTGCTTTACGGCATGAGGTAAGACTTAGGGTAATTAGGGTGTTACATTTAGTGGTATCAGAACAGTTCGTCCTTGTGAGCCTGAGGGATAGACCGATTGTGCTTAATTGCACACTCTGGGTCATTTTTCTTTCATGCTATTTAGGTTATCTACATGATATTTCATAGCATGCTTGTTTGTGAGTGCCTTTTTGGGATAATTGAAGCACTAGGCGTTTGATATTGAGACTGATCACCTTGATATCAAATGTTCGGTGTAGACAGCAACCCTAATGGCTACTCGCGGACGAGGTCGTACGCGTTCATGAAGAGAGAGTAGAAACGAGCAACCCGCCGATAACCATGCCGAGTTCATGGAGGCAATGGCTAATCTTGCGAAATGATTTGACATATCAAGCATCACCAGTTCAGATCGTAGAAAGAAGTGATAAGCAGCTAAGAGGCAAGACTGTTCGCTTAGTCAAAGTAGCATGGGAACCAAGAGGAGAAGAAGAGCACACTTGGGAACTGGAGGATAAGATGAAAGCTGATTACCCACATATATTCCTAGGTAACTGAAATTTTGAGGACAAAATTTTCTTTTAGGAGGGTAGAATGTAACAACCCTGATTTTCGAGTAAGTGAGATCTTTTCTAAAAGTACGGATTTCTCCGGAAGATCAGTAAAGGGAACACCTCTGATATATCATCAAGCATATCAATCCTCATTGTCATTATGTCATCCTTAAGCTAGAACCTCTTCTGAGGCAAGCTCGATAATGCAATCGCGAAGAACCTAGTTTTTGAAACGTATCGGTTGGCAGTTTTCATTCTGATTTTCGTAAATAGTCTCTGTTTGACAAACCGGACTCGATTCATGAGAGGAGAGAGATAATAGTATAATATTATCATTATATTAGTATTAGAAAATTCTTGAATGATATTATAAGGTTATCTGGTCTGTTTTAGTTAAAAAATAGAAAATTAGTTTAACTGGGCTCACAGTTTACTGGTGCAGCTTAGCACCAGCACTCTCTGATGACTTTAGCAATGCTAAGGCCTCATCATACATGTTCTATTCTCATAATAAATATGTTACTAGTGTCATTTATGCTAGTAGCTCAGAAAATAATTTTTAGAGATGTTTTTACGAGTGTTCCGATACATCTAGTTTTAGTAGTTATACACCTGAGATATTTTAATATTATTTTAACCCACCTCCAAGCCAACCAATCACAACTCACCTTACACCCCAAGACATCCAAGGCTATCTCATTTCATCATTTTGGATGAAAATAACAAGAGAGAAAAGAGAGAAACTTTCATGAACACTTAATCTTCAAAGCTTGATTTCTTCTGAACTAAAACTCAAATCAAAACTCCGATTTCACCAAAATGATCTCTCTACATAACCATGTGACTTATCAAGGCTGGAAATAAAGTGATATAGCTGTCTCCCTCCCTCTTTAATTCGGTTTTCAAGGAAACATGCTTAAACAAGTGTTTTCTTGATGTTCTTCCTTAGATCTCTTGCTTAGCTTGACTTGTGGGCCAAAGATCTTTGATTTCCTGCACGTTTAAGGTGAGGATAACCTTCCTAATATGCTGTTGAAGTTCGTTTAGTTGATGGTTTAGAGTTTTAAAGTTGTTCTTGATGTGTTTTAGGAGGAAAAAGTGCTTTAAGAACACTTCAAAGAGTAACCGGATTTGGAGCAGCAAATCAAGGTAGGGTTTGACGAATTTAATCTTGATTGATTTTGTTTGAGTTGTCTGATTATGATATGGTTTGGATGTGCTTGAAATTGATTGTTTGTATAAGTAATTCTTGTTGAAATTTTGGTGAAAATTTGATGAAATTTGATGAAATTCAAGCTATGAATGTGTGTTCTTGTGGCTACTGGAAAACAAAACCCTAGAGCTTAAATTGAGGTTCAATTTGTGTTGAAATCATGTGGAAAAGATGGGGTTTTAGTGGCTGGGAATTTATTTTGAATTTTGGTAAAAATCGGTTGATGAAAAGACTGATAAACGGGTAAAAACAGAGAAAGAATCTGAAGAATATACGAAGAACACGAAGAATGTAACAACCCAATTTTCAGTACGCCTAGGACATACCAGAAACTGAGTGCTACCAATTTGTCATCCTAATTATTATCTATTATTTATTATATGAGCCTGATTCGTTGTTAAAAGCATAGTTAGTTAGCAAGGTACTTCTTTTTTTTTTTGAAAACATTTGAATTAATAAACAGAATCATTTATAATCAATTCACAAATAATAACAGATAAAACAGTTATAAGCAACCACACATAAATACATCACAAGTAGCTAGCAACATTCAGTTATCCAGCCTTTATTAGAGTATAGACCTTTAGTTAGAACACCCCTAGATATAGCTAGATAATAACTATATACATATATATACATACAACATCCCAGGCCCTGACCTGTTCAAGAAGTCCCTAAGCTGGCACCCAGGCTAGTCTAGACTCTATACTCACCTATTCCCTCTAAGCTACTAAAGCGAGGGAAAGTACCCTCTAAGTCTTCAAAACTCAAGTCAGGTGGAACGTCACCAAAAGCTAGAACATCATCTGCTACTCCTCTGTACGATCATATGTCATCAAAGTGCGTCTCTCAAGTACTTCATCGAGTGGCCACATAACGGCAACATCGTACGGAGGACTTAGGCTAAAGTTTGTAGAAAAGCGGGGAGCAGACGTTGGCTAGCCTCATAGTATATACATATAAACAGGTAACGGAGTTCACTCTAGACTCAGAAGACTATTTAGAGTGGAATCCTTTTTGTGAACGATCGTCAGCGAACTACGAAAGGGTACTCATGCTTCCATCTGAAGGGGGAAGGGAGAGAGAAGGGGTAAGAACTGGGGAGTTCTTAGTAGGGTCGGGGTTATTAGTTAAGTTCATTAATTCCGTGTTATTTAGCAGGTAAATAGCAGAATACAAAAAAACAGTAAATAGAAGATACAGATAAATAGAGAAGATAGAGAAAACAGATAGCAGAACACAAATAGAAGGACAAGAAAAAACAAAACAGACACAGAGAATAGAATACAAACAAGAAAAACATACATTCATACCACAATCATAACAAAGGAAATGCACTACCAAGTATGATGCATGTCTAGCCCTAGCGCAGGTAATGAGCTCATTTGTCGGTTACATACCCACTTCCGACGTTACCCGGAGTCCTCTGACCAGGTAAGGCTTTCCTGTTGGCAATGTCCCTCGCAAGAGTCCTTTGACTTGCATGGCGGAGCTAGTTAACTTATATCTGCCCAACACACTCTCTGTAAGAGTCCTTTGACTTACAAGAGCATACACACACTCTCACTGTAAGAGTCCTTTGACTTATAGGACCATACACACACACTCTCACTGTAAGAGTCCTTTGACTTACAGGAGTATATGCTAGTCGTGTGTTCTCGATACCTCTGTAAGAGTCCTCTGACTTATAGAATAGCATTATAGCTAAGTATCCCAGGAAAGCACTCTCAGTGGTCGTACCACCATCTATCTGACTGCCTTCACGCAGCAGATCATCATATAATCATTCTCATTATCATCATCACTTTCACATTCTTATGTAGTACCTCTTTCAATCTCTGTTCAATCATGCTATACAAACTTTACAGCTTTTACTTTTACAACATCGTAACTCAAACCATTTCTCTTTATCACATTACTCTTTTCTCTTTGTCTTTTTACTTTGCTCTGGTTACTCTTTTCTCTGTATCCCTTTATTCTACTCTGGTTACTCTGTTCTCTGTGTTTCTTTACTCTGTTCTGATTTCTCTGTTTAACGTATGTATTTAAAGCATATGTAAATTTCGGTATGAATAGTTAGTCTGTCCCAAGTATAGGTTCATTAAGTCTATACTGAAACAGTTTAACTTTTCATATAATACCTAACCCTATTCGCAATTCCAGGACTAACTATGTTGCCCTAGTTCGTTCACTAGTCTCTGTCTGTTTTTCTGTCATTAAAACTTTACAGACTTTTTCTTTGATTTTTATCTTTTCTTCAACTTTTTAACTTTTATTTATCTTTGCCTCACTAATATGTTTTCACCACTCCCTAAGTGTTTTATGAAAGTAATTATGAGATTCTGTGCTTAAAGTTGTCTTTCTAAAGCTTTTACAGAAAACTGCCTTTTCTGCATTATTTTATTATTTTTATTAAAATATTATTTTTAATTAAATATTATTATTCAAAATTTTATTACTAAATTTTCAAAAATTACTTTAACTTTAACTTTTAACCTTTAAAATTAACTTTTTACCACCCGTAACTTTTAATATTTCTACTTTAACCACCCTAACTTTCAGAAATTACAAAATAACCCCTCAAACACCAAAATATTTACTTCCTTGCCCTTTATAAGATCTAAAAGGTGTTCTTCAATGTTCTTCACCACACTCAAAGTGTTCTTCATGTTCTTCATAAATTCTTCAGATTCTTTCTCTGTTTTTACCCGTTTTTCAGTCTTTTCAGCAACCGATTTTTACCATAATTCAAAATAAAATTGCAGCCACTAAAACCCCATCTTTTCTACATGATTTCAACATAAATTGAACCTCAATTTAAGCTTCGGGTTTCAATTTTCCAGCTGCCCAAGAACATGAACTTTAAAGCTTGAATTTCATCAAATTTCATCAAAATTTCACCAAATTTTCACCAAGATTCAATCATATATGCAACCAATTTTTAGCACAGCCAATTTATAAAACATTCACACAAGTCAAACACAAATAATCAAGATTAATTTCGTGACACCCTACCTGGTTTTGCTGCTCCTAATTCGGTTAAACTTTCAGGTGGTCCTTAAGCACTTTTTCCTCCTAAATCACATCAAGAACAACTTTAAATCCAAAAACTCTCAACTGACCAAATCTCACTCAGTATGTTAGGAAGATATATCTCACCTTAGACTTGCTAGAAATTCACGTTTCTTGGCCCTCAAGTCAAGTTAAGTATGATTCCTAAGGAAGAACATCAAGAAAACACATGTTTTGCATGGTTTTCCTTGAAAACCGAATTGAAATGGGAGGGAGACAGCCATCTCACCTTATTTTCATCCTTGATAAGTTAAATGGTTATGTAGAGGAAGAAGAGAGGATCATTTTGGTGAAATCGGAGTTTTGATTTGAGTTTTGGTTCTGAAGAAATCAAACTTTGAAGATTAAGTGTTCATGAAAGTTTCTCTCTTTTCTCTCTTGTTATTTTCGGCCAAAATGATGAAATGAGACAGCCTTGGAGGTCTTGGGGGTGTAAGGTGAGTTGTGATTGGTTGGCTTGGAGGTGGATTAAAATAATATTAAAATATCTCAGGTGTATAACTACTAAAACTAGGTGTATCGGAACACTTGTAAAAACATCTCTAAAAATTATTTTCTGAGGTACTAGCATAAATGACACTAGTAACATATTTATTATGAGAATAAAACATGTATAATGAGGCCTTAGCATTGCTAAAGTCATCAGAGAGTGCTGGTGCTAAGCTGCACCAGTAAACCGTAAACCCGGTTAAACCGATTTTTTTATTTTTAACTAAAACAGACCAGGTAACCTTATAATATCATTCAAGCATTTTATAATACTAATATAATGATAATATTATACTATTATCTCTCTCCTCTCATAAATCGAGTCCAGTTTGTCAAACTGAGACTATTTACGAAAATCCAAATCAAAACCCCTAACCGATACAGTTTAAAAACTACGTTCTTCGTGACCACGTTATCGAGCTTGTCTCAACTAAGGTTCTGAGTTAAAGATAATATAATGACAATGAGGATTTAGATGCTTGATGATACAGAAGAGGTATTCAGAAATGATCTTGCATACTCGAAAATTAGGGTTGTTACAAAGAACACTTTGAGTGTGGTGAAGAACATTGAAGAACACCCTTTAGATCTTAGAAAGGGCAAGGAAGTAAATATTTTGGTGTTTGAGGGGTTATTTTGTAATTTCTGAAAGTTAGGGTGATTAAAGTAGAAATATTAAAAGTTACGGGTGGTAAAAAGTGAATTTATAAAGTAAAAGGTCAAAGGAAGGTAATTTTCGAAAATATATTAATAAAATAATAAATAATAATGAAATATTAAATAATAATATTTATTTAAAAATAATATTTTAATAAAAATAATAAAATAATGCGAAAAAGGCAGTTTTCTGTAAAAGCTTTAGAAAGACAACTTTAAGTGCAGAATCTCATAATTACCTTCATAAAACACTTAGGGAGAGGTAAGAACATATTAGTGAGAAAAAGATAAAGAAATGATAAAAAGTTAAAGAAAAGATAAAAACCAACAAAAAAGTATGTAAAATTTTAACGACAGAAAAACAGACAGAGACTAGTGAACGAACTAGGGCAACTTAGTTAGTACTTGAGTTGCGACTACGGTTAGGTATTTGAAAAGTTAAACTATTTCAGTATAGACTTAATGAACCTATACTTGGGACAGGCTAACTATTCATACCGAAATTTACATAAGCTTTAAATACATACGTTAAGCAGAGTAATCAGATAAAAGTAAAGAGATACAGAGAAGAGAGTAATCAGAGCAGAGTAAAGAAACAAAGAGAAAAGAGTAGTATGAAAAAAAGCAGAGGACCAGTTGAAGGGTCATTTGTTACTTGAAGCAACCCAAAAGATGCTTGTTTGTTTATTTGTTGCATTAAGGCAACTCCAGAGTTATTTGTTTGTTCATCTGCTGCATTGAGGCAGTCAGATAGATGGTGGTGCAACCACTAAGAATGCTTTCCTACGGTACAGATCCATACTTTATTTCTGTAAGGCAAAGGGGTTATTTCCTGCTACAGAAGTACCGCGACCACTTGTTCCATTTCTGTAGTGGCAGAGGGGTTATTTCCTGTATACAGAAGGTGTGTCGGCATACATCCCTGCAATGGCAGATGTGTTATTTCCTACGTGCAGTGGACCCTGTGGTGGCTGAGGGGTTATTTCCTGTACACAGGGGTATAGCCAACAGGAAAGCCATACCCGTTTCAGCTGCTTTGGATTACATCGGGAGTGGGTAGAAACCGACAAATGAGCTCATTACCTGCACTAGGGCTGGACATGCATCATACTTGTTTGTGCATTTTCTCTGTTATGATTATTGCATGAATGTATGCTTCCTTTGTTTGTATTCTATTCTCTGTGTCTGTGTTCGTGTTATTTTCTTGTATTCTTTTGTTTGTATTCTGCTATATGTTTTCTCTATCTTCTCTATTTATCTGTATCTTCTATTTACTGCTTTTCTGTATTCTACTATTTATCTGCTAAACAACACAAAATTAATGAACTTAACTAATAACACCGGCCCTACTAAGAACTCCCTAGTTCTTACCCCTTCTCTCTCCCTTCCCCCTTCAGATGGAAGCAAGAGTTCCTTTCCGTAGTTTGCTGACGACCGTTTGCAAAAAGGATTCTGCTCTAGGTAGTCTTCTGAGTATAGGGTGAATATCGTTATCTGTTTATGTATATACTATGAGACCAGCCAATGTCTACACACCATTTTTACGTGAACTTTAATCTAAATCCTGTGTACGAGACTCCTATTGTATGGCTACTTGATGAGGTACCAGAGAGACGTCCTATAGCAATGTCTTATTGTACAGAGGAGTAGCAGATGACGTTCTTCCTTTTGATGATGTTCCACCTGACGTTCTTCCTTTTTAACTACAATTTTAACAACGAATCAGGCTCATATGATAAATAATAGATAATAATTAGGAAGACAAATTGGTAGCACTCAGTTTTCGGTATGATCTAGACATACTGAAAATTGGGTCGTTACAAAAGGGAACGGTAATGGAAATGGGAACGAAAATGAAGAAGGAGATGGTAATGACTTAGGAGGTACTCCAATGACTTTGGCTTCGTTTCTGAAGGTTCATCCACCAACTCTCAGAGGTTCGACCAACTCAACTTAAGCGGACGATTGGTTCCGAGCTATGGAGCGTGCACTACAGGCTCAATATGTCCCGGCTAACCAATACGTGGAGTTTACGGCTTATCAACTGTTAGAAGAGGCATAACATTGGTGGCAAGGAGAGTGCCAGTTGATGTGACTTCCGAATGCAGAAATCTCTTGGGATGCGTTTCAAACGGCGTTCTATAAGAAGTACTTTCCTGAATCTGCAAGGGAAGCGAATGAGATGGAACTTATGCAGCTGAAGGAAGGTTCCTTATCTGTGGCGGACTATACTAGCCGATTTGAGGAGCTCTGTAGGTTCTCTAGGGCGTGTCAGGGTACCCCGGATACCTATGAAAGCTGGAAGTGCATCAAGTACCAAAGAGGCTTGAAGGATAACATCATGACTGCCGTTGCTCCTCTGGAGATTCGGATTTTCTCCGATCTGGTGAACAAAGAGAAAGTTGTTGAGGAATATGCACAACCGGTAGACGTGTCAAGGGACACTCATAGGGGAAACACTAATAGGGAATGTGACGATTACCTTGGACCAAGGGGACAAAACTTCAAGAGAAATGGTGAAGGAAAGCGGTCAGGAGCTTACTCCCCTTATATGAAATGTAAGGAGTGTGGGGACTACCATCCGAATAAGCCATTCCGGTTGGGTATGAAACTATGTTACAAGTGTGGCACACCGGGACATTTGGTTAGAGACTGTCCACACCGAGGAACACATGAGGCGGGTCGATCACAACAACAGGGTTGAGGTAATTATGAAGCCGGTAACTGGCAGGCGAAATTGTGATCATCAACAATGGCGCCAAAGACTTGGAGCTCTTAAACGTGAATCACACTTTCTCACAATTCTGTACAACTAACCAGCAAGTGCACTGGGTCGTCCAAGTAATAAACCTTACGTGAGTAAGGGTCGATCCCACAGAAATTGTCGGCTTGAAGCAAGCTATGGTCATCTTGTAAATCTCAGTCAGGCGGATTCAAATGGTTATGGAGTTTAAGGTGATGAAAATAAACATAAAATAAAGATATAGATACTTATGTAATTCATTGGTGGATTTCAGATAAGCGTATGAAGATGCTTTGTTCCCCTTGAACCTCTGCTTTCCTATTGCCTTCTTCCAATCATTCATACTCCTTTTCATGGCAAGCTTTATGTTGGGCATCACCATTGTCAATGGCTACATCTCGTCCTCTCAGTGAAAATGGTCCTGATGCTCTGTCACAACATCGGCTAATCAGCTGTCGGTTCTCGATCATGTCGGAATAAGATCCATTGATCCTTTTGCGTCTGTCACATGCCCTACAATCGCGAGTTTGAAACTCGTCACAGTCATCCCTTCCAAGATCCTACTCGGAATACCACAGACAAGGTTTAGACTTTCCGGATCTCAAGAATGGCCGCCAATAATTGTAGCCTATACCACGAAGGTTCCAATCTTAGATTAGAAACCCAAGAGATACGCATTCAAGCCATTGCTAGTAGAACAGAGGTGGTTGTCAGGCACATGTTCATAGGTGAGAATGATGATGAGTGTCACGGATCATCACATTCATCAAGTTGAAGAACGAATGAATATCTTGGAGAAGAAATAGACTTGAGTTGAATAGAAAAACAATAGTACTTTATATTAATTCATGAAGAACAGTAGAGCTCCACACCTTAATCTATGGTGTGTAGAAACTCCACCGTTGAGAATACATAAGAACAAGGTCTAGGCATGGCCATGAGGCCAGCCTCCATGATCTAAGAACTACACGTCCAAAGATGAACAAAAGATAGATAGTATGAAAATACAATAGCAAAAGGTCCTATTTACAGAAAACTAGTAGCCTAGGGTTACAGAAATCAGTAATTAATGCAGAAATCTTCTTCCGGCCCCACTTGGTATGTGCTTGGGCTGAGCATTGAAGCTTCCATGTGTAGAGACTTTTCTTGGAGTTAAACACCAGCTTTTGTGCCAGTTTGGGCATTTAACTCCAGCTTTTGTGCCAGTTTTGGAGTTAAACGCCAGAATTCTTGAGCTGACTTGGAACGCCTATTTAGGCCATCAAATCTCGGGCAAAGTATGGACTACTTTCCAACGCAATTGAGAGAGCACCAATTGGGCTTCTGTAGCTCCAAAAAATCCACTTTGAGTGCAGGGAGGTCAGAATCCAACAGCATCTGCAGTCCTTTTTAAGCCTCTGAATCAGATTTTTGCTCAGGTCCCTCAATTTCAGCCAGAAAATATCTGAAATCACAGAAAAACACACAAACTCATAGTAAAGTCCAGAAATGTGATTTTTAAATAAAAACTAATTAAAACATAATAAAAACTAACTAAAATATACTAAAAACATACTAAAAACAATGCCAAAAAGCGTATAAATTATCCGCTCATCACAACACCAAACTTAAATTGTTGCTTGTCCCAAAGCAACTAAAAATCAAATAGGATAAAAAGAAGAGAATATACAATGAATTTCAAAAATATATATGAAGTTCAGTGTTAATTAGATGAGCGGGGCTTTTAGCTTTTTGCTTCTGAACAGTTTTGGCATCTCACTTTATCCCTTGAAGTTCAGAATGATTGGCATCTATAGGAACTCAGAATCCAGATAGTGTTACTGACTCTCCTAGTTAAGTATGTTGATTCTTGAACACAGCTACTTTATGAGTCTTGGCTGTGGCCCTAAGCACTTTGTTTTCCAGTATTACCACCGGATACATAAATGCCACAGACACATAACTGGGTGAACCTTTTCAGATTATGACTCAGCTTTGCTAGAGTCCCCAATTAGAGGTGTCCAGGGTTCTTAAGCACACTCTTCTTTTTGCTTTGGACCTCGACTTTAACCGCTCAGTCTCAAGTTTTCAGTTGACACCTTCACGCCACAAGCACATGGTTAGGGACAGCTTGTTTTAGCCACTTAGGCCAGGATTTTATTCCTGTGGGCCCTCCTATCCACTGATGCTCAAAGCCTTGGATCCTTTTTATCACCCTTGCCTTTTGGTTTAAAGGGGTATTGGCTTTTTCTGCTTGGTTTTCTCTTTTTTTTTTGCCTCTTTTTTTTTTGCAAGCTTTTCACTGCTTTTTCTTGCTTCAAGAATCAATTTTATGATTTTTCAGATCATCAGATAACATTTCTCCTTTTCCTTTCATTCTTTCAAGAGCCAACAATTTTAACATTCATGAATCAACAAATTCAAAAATATGCACTGTTCACGCACTCATTCAGAAAAACAATAGCATTGCCACCACATCAAAATAATTAAACTGTTTTATAATTTAAAATTCATGCACTTCTTTTTCTTTTTCAATTAAAAACATTTTTCATTTAAGAAAGGTGATGGATTCATTTTCATAGCTTTAAGGCATAGACACTAATGATCATGTAATAAAGACACAAACATAGATAAACATAAAGCATAATTTTTGAAAAACAGGAAAGTAAAGAACAAGGAAGTTAAAGAACGGGTCCACCTTAGTGATGGCGGCTTGTTCTTCCTCTTGAAGATCATATGGAGTGCTTGAGCTCCTCAATGTCTCTTCCTTGCCTTTGTTGCTCCTCTCTCATGGTTCTTTGGTCTTCTCTAATTTCATAGAGGAGGATGGAGTGCTCTTGGTGCTCCACCCTTAGTTGTCCCATGTTAGAACTTAATTCTCCTAGGGAGGTGTTGATTTGCTCCCAATAGTTTTATGGAGGAAGATGCATCCCTTGAGGCATCTCAGGGATTTCATGATGAGGAATTTCCTCATGCTCTTGATGAGATTCTCTTGTTTGCTCCATCCTTTTCTTAGTGATGGGTTTGTCCTCATCAATGAGAATGTCTCCCTCTATGTCAATTCCAACCGAATTGCAAAGCTGACAAATGAGATGAGGGAAGGCTACCCTTGCCAAAGGAGAGGACTTGTCCGCCACCTTGTAGAGTTCTTGGGATATAACCTCATGAACTTCCATTTCCTCTCCAATCATGATGCTATGAATCATGATAGCCCGGTCTATAGTAACTTCAGACCAGTTGCTAGTGGGAATAATTGAGCGTTAGATGAACTCCAACCATCCCTAGCCACGGGCTTGAGGTCATGCCTTCTTAGTTGAACCGGCTTCCCTCTTGAATCTCTCTTCCATTGAGTGTCCTCTTCACAGATGTCCATGAGGACTTGGTCCAACCTTTGATCAAAGTTGACCCTTCTAGTGTATGGGTGTGCATCTCCTTGCATCATGGGCAAGTTGAATGCCAACCTCACATTTTCCGGACTAAAATCCAAGTATTTCCCTCAAACCATTGTAAGCCAATTCTTAGGGTCTGGGTTTACACTTTGATCATGGTTCTTGGTGATCCATGCATTGGCATAGAACTCTTGAACCATTAAGATTTTGACTTGTTGAATGGGGTTGGTGAGAACTTCCCAACCTCTTCATCGGATCTCATGTCGGATCTCTGGATACTCATTCTTTTTGAGTTTGAAAGGGACCTCGGGGATCACTTTCTTCTTGGCCACAACTTCATAGAAGTGGTTTTGTTGCACCCTTGAGAGGAATCTCTCCATCTCCTATGACTCGGAGGTGGAAGCTTTTCAGAGGTGTACATGAATTGGTTATTTGCAACCATGTCAATGAGTTCTTGAGCTTCTGTAGGCATCTTCTTCAGATGAAGAGATCCTCCAGCAGAGTTATCCAATGACATCTTGGATAGTTCAGACAGACCATCATAGAAGATTCCTATGATGCTCCATTCTGAAAGCATGTCAGAAGGGCACCTTCTGATCAATTGCTTGTATCTTTCCCACGCTTCATAGAGGGATTCACCATCCTTCTGTCTGAAGGTTTGGACTTCCACTCTAAGCTTACTCAATTTTTGAGGTGGAAAGAACTTTGCCAATAAGGCATTAACTAGCTTTTCCCAAGAGTTCAGGTTTTCTTTAAGTTGTGAATCCAACCATGTCCTAGCTCTGTCTCTTACAGCAAAAGGAAAAAGCATAAGTCTGTAGACTTCAGGGTCAACCCCATTGGTCTTGACAGTGTCACAGATTTGCAAGAACTCAGCTAAGAACTGATGAGGATCTTCCAATGGAAGTCCATGAAACTTGCAATTCTGTTGCATTAGAGAAACTAATTGAGGCTTAAGCTCAAAGTTGTTTGCTCCAATGGAAGGGATTGAGATGCTTCTCCCATAGAAATCAGGAGTAGGTGCAGTAAAGTCACCAAGCACCTTCCTTGCATTGTTGGCATTGTTCTTGTTTTCGGCTGCCATGGTTTCTTCTTCTTTGAAGAGTTCTGTTAGGCCCTCTAAAGAGAATTATTCTTTAGCTTCTCTTAGCTTTCTCTTCAAGGTCCTTTCAGGTTCAGGATCAGCTTGAACAAGTAGCCCTTTATCTTTATTCCTGCTCATATGAAAGAGAAGAGAACAAGAAAGTATGAAATCCTCTATGTCACAGTATAGAGATTCCTTGAAGTGTCTGAAGAAAAGAAGAATACAAGGAGGTGGTAGATGGAGGAGAATTCGAACATATACAGA